>NW_025063532.1:0-64002 GCF_018153295.1 Drosophila grimshawi
AATTCAAACGGATGAATCTTCGCCAATAATTGTCAGAAGTTAGAATTTCTTTCAACATTATGAAGCCCTTTTTATATATTTTGACTCTGCTTCAAAATCTGAAAATATGTAGTCTCGAAGTCATTTCGAGAAATCGACGTTTTAAGTCTCTGTTTCCTAATTCAAACGGATGTATCTTCGCCAATAATTGTCAGAAGTTAGAATTTCTTTCAACATTATGAAGCCCTTTTTATATATTTTAATTCTGCATCAAAAGCTGAAAATATGTAGTCTCGAAGTCATTTCGCGAAATTGACGTTTTAAGTTTCTGTTTCCAAATTCAAACGGATGTATCTTCGCCAATAATTGTCAGAAGTTAGAATTTCTTTCAACATTATGAAGCCCTTTTTATATATTCTGACTCTGCATCAAAAGCTGAAAATATGTAGTCGCGAAGTCATTTCGAGAAATTGACGTTTTAAGTTTCGGTTTCCAAATTCAAACGGATGTACCTTCGCCAATAATTGTCAGAAGTTAGAATTTCTTTCAACATTATGAAGCCCTTTTTATATATTTTGACTGTGCATCAAAAGCTGAAAATATGTAGTCTCGCAGTCATTTCGAGAAATCGACGTTTTAAGTTTCTGTTTCCAAATTCAAACGGATGTATCTTCGCCAATAATTGTCAGAAGTTAGAATTTCTTTCAACATTATGAAGCCCTTTTTATATATTTTGACTCTGCTTCAAAAGCTGAAAATATGTAGTCTCGAAGTCATTTCGAGAAATTGACGTTTTAAGTTTCGGTTTCCAAATTCAAACGGATGTATCTTCGCCAATAATTGTCAGAAGTTAGAATTTCTTTCAACATTACGAACCCCTTTTTATATATTTTGACTCTGCTTCAAAAGCTGAAAATATGTAGTCTCGAAGTCATTTCGAGAAATCGACGTTTTAAGTTTCTGTTTCCAAATTCAAACGGATGTATCTTCGCCAATAATTGTCAGAAGTTAGAATTTCTTTCAACATTATGAAGCCCTTTTTATATATTTTGATTCTGCATCAACAGCTGAAAATATGAAGTCTCGAAGTCATTTCGAGAAATCGACGTTTTAAGTCTCTGTTTCCTAATTCAAACGGATGTATCTTCGCCAATAATTGTCAGAAGTTAGAATTTCTTTCAACATTATGAAGCCCTTTTTATATATTTTGACTCTGCTTCAAAAGCTGAAAATATGTAGTCTCGAAGTCATTTCGAGAAATTGACGTTTTAAGTTTCTGTTTCCAAATTCAAACGGATGTATCTTCGCCAATAATTGTCAGAAGTTAGAATTTCTTTCAACATTATGAACCCCTTTTTATATATGTTGATTCTGCATCAAAAGCTGAAAATATGTGGTCTCGAAGTCATTTCGAGATATTGGCGGTTTAAGTTTCTTTTCCCAAATTCAAACGGATGTATCTTCGCCAATAATTGTCAGAAGTCAGAATTTCTTTCAACATTATGAAGCCCTTTTTATATATTTTGACTCTGCATCAAAAGCTGAAAATATGTGGTCGCGAAGTCATTTCGAGAAATTGACGTTTTAAGTTTCGGTTTCCCAAATTCAACCGGATGTATCTTCGCCAATAATTGTCAGCAGTTAGAATTTCTTTCAACATTATGAAGCCCCTTTTATATATTTTGATTCTGCATCAAAAGCTGAAAATATGTAGTCTTGAAGTCATTTCGAGAAATTGACGTTTTAAGTTTCTGTTTCCAAATTCAAACGGATGTATCTTCGCCAATAATTGTCAGAAGTTAGAATTTCTTTCAACATTATGAAGCCCTTTTTATATATTTTGATTCTGCATCAAAAGCTGAAAATATGTAGTCTCGAAGTCATTTCGAGAAATTGACGTTTTAAGTTTCTGTTTCCAAATTCAAACGGATGTATCTTCGCCAATAATTGTCAGAAGTTAGAATTTCTTTCAACATTATGAAGCCCTTTTTATATATTTTGACTGTGCATCAAAAGCTGAAAATATGTAGTCTCGAAGTCATTTCGAGAAATCGACGTTTTAAGTTTCTGTTTCCAAATTCAAACGGATGTATCTTCGCCAATAATTGTCAGAAGTTAGAATTTCTTTCAACATTATGAAGCCCTTTTTATATATTTTGATTCTGCATCAAAAGCTGAAAGTATGTAGTCTTGAAGTCATTTCGAGAAAATCGACGTTTTAAGTTTCTGTTTCCAAATTCAAACGGATGTATCCTTCGCCAATAATTGTCAGAAGTTAGAATTTCTTTCAACATTATGAAAGCTCTTTTTATATATTTTTGACTACGCATTCAAAGCTGAAAATATGTAGTCTCAAGTCAATTCGCAAATTGACGTTTTAAGTTTCTGTTTCCAAATTCAAACGGATGTATCTTCGCCAATAATTGTCAAAAGTTTAGAATTTCTTTCAACATTATGAAGCCCTTTTTATATACTTTGATTCTGCATCAAAAGCTGAAAAATATGTAGTCTCGAAGTCATTTCGCGAAATTGACGTTTTAAGTTTCTGTTTCCAAATTCAAACGGATGTATCTTCGCCAATAATTGTCAGAAGTTAGAATTTCTTTCAACATTATGAAGCCCTTTTTATATATTCTGACTCTGCATCAAAAGCTGAAAATATGTAGTCTCGAAGTCATTTCGAGAAATTGACGTTTTAAGTTTCGGTTTCCAAATTCAAACGGATGTATCTTCGCCAATAATTGTCAGAAGTTAGAATTTCTTTCAACATTATGAAGCCCTTTTTATGTATTTTGACTGTGCATCAAAAGCTGAAAATATGAAGTCGCGATGTCATTTCGAGAAATTGACGTTTTAAGTTTCGGTTTCCAAATTCAAACGGATGTATCTTCGCCAATAATTGTCAGAAGTTAGAATTTCTTTCAACATTATGAAGCCCTTTTTATATATTTTGATTCTGCATCAAAAGCTGAAAATATGTAGTCTCGAAGTCATTTCGAGAAATTGACGTTTTAAGTTTCTGTTTCCAAATTCAAACGGATGTATCTTCGCCAATAATTGTCAGAAGTTAGAATTTCTTTCAACATTACGAACCCCCTTTTTATATATTTTGACTCTGCTTCAAAAGCTGAAAATATGTAGTCTCGAAGTCATTTCGAGAAATCGACGTTTTAAGTTTCTGTTTCCAAATTCAAACGGATGTATCTTCGCCAATAATTGTCAGAAGTTAGAATTTCTTTCAACATTATGAAGCCCTTTTTATATATTTTGATTCTGCATCAACAGCTGAAAATATGAAGTCTGGAAGTCATTTCGAGAAATCGACGTTTTAAGTCTCTGTTTCCTAATTCAAACGGATGTATCTTCGCCAATAATTGTCAGAAGTTAGAATTTCTTTCAACATTATGAAGCCCTTTTTATATATTTTGACTCTGCTTCAAAAGCTGAAAATATGTAGTCTCGAAGTCATTTCGAGAAATTGACGTTTTAAGTTTCTGTTTCCAAATTCAAACGGATGTATCTTCGCCAATAATTGTCAGAAGTTAGAATTTCTTTCAACATTATGAACCCCTTTTTATATATTTTGATTCTGCATCAAAAGCTGAAAATATGTAGTCTCGAAGTCATTTCGAGATATTGGCGGTTTAAGTTTCTTTTCCCAAATTCAAACGGATGTATCTTCGCCAATAATTGTCAGAAGTCAGAATTTCTTTCAACATTATGAAGCCCTTTTTATATATTTTGACTCTGCATCAAAAGCTGAAAATATGTGGTCGCGAAGTCATTTCGAGAAATTGACGTTTTAAGTTTCGGTTTCCAAATTCAACCGGATGTATCTTCGCCAATAATTGTCAGCAGTTAGAATTTCTTTCAACATTATGAAGCCCTTTTTATATATTTTGATTCTGCATTAAAAGCTGAAAATATGTAGTCTTGAAGTCATTTCGAGAAATTGACGTTTTAAGTTTCTGTTTCCAAATTCAAACGGATGTATCTTCGCCAATAATTGTCAGAAGTTAGAATTTCTTGCAACATTATGAAGCCCTTTTTATATATTTTGATTCTGCATCAAAAGCTGAAAATATGTAGTCTCGAAGTCATTTCGAGAAATTGACGTTTTAAGTTTCTGTTTCCAAATTCAAACGGATGTATCTTCGCCAATAATTGTCAGAAGTTAGAATTTCTTTCAACATTATGAAGCCCTTTTTATATATTTTGACTGTGCATCAAAAGCTGAAAATATGTAGTCTCGAAGTCATTTCGAGAAATCGACGTTTTAAGTTTCTGTTTCCAAATTCAAACGGATGTATCTTCGCCAATAATTGTCAGAAGTTAGAATTTCTTTCAACATTATGAAGCCATTTTTATATATTTTGATTCTGCATCAAAAGCTGAAAATATGTAGTCTCGAAGTCATTTCGAGAAATTGACGTTTTAAGTTTCTGTTTCCAAATTCAAACGTATGTATCTTCGCCAATAATTGTCAGAAGTTAGAATTTCTTTCAACATTATGAAGCCCTTTTTATATATTTTGACTCTGCTTCAAAAGCTGAAAATATGTAGTCTCAAGTCATTTCGAGAAATTGACGTTTTAAGTTTCTGTTTCCAAATTCAAACGGATGTATCTTCGCCAATAATTGTCAGAAGTTAGAATTTCTTTCAACATTATGAAGCCCTTTTTATATATTTTGACTGTGCATCAAAAGCTGAAAATATGTAGTCTCGAAGTCATTTCGAGAAATTGACGTTTTAAGTTTCTGTTTCCAAATTCAAACGGATGTATCTTCGCCAATAATTGTCAGAAGTTAGAATTTCTTTCAACATTATGAAGCCCTTTTTATATATTTTAATTCTGCATCAAAAGCTGAAAATATGTAGTCTCGAAGTCATTTCGCGAAATTGACGTTTTAAGTTTCTGTTTCCAAATTCAAACGGATGTATCTTCGCCAATAATTGTCAGAAGTTAGAATTTCTTTCAACATTATGAAGCCCTTTTTATATATTCTGACTCTGCATCAAAAGCTGAAAATATGTAGTCGCGAAGTCATTTCGAGAAATTGACGTTTTAAGTTTCGGTTTCCAAATTCAAACGGATGTATCTTCGCCAATAATTGTCAGAAGTTAGAATTTCTTTCAACATTATGAAGCCCTTTTTATATATTTTGACTGTGCATCAAAAGCTGAAGATATGTAGTCTCGAAGTCATTTCGAGAAATCGACGTTTTAAGTTTCTGTTTCCAAATTCAAACGGATGTATCTTCGCCAATAATTGTCAGAAGTTAGAATTTCTTTCAACATTATGAAGCCCTTTTTATATATTTTAATTCTGCATCAAATGCTGAAAATATGTAGTCTCGAAGTCATTTCGAGAAATTGACGTTTTAAGTTTCTGTTTCCAAATTCAAATGGATGTATCTTCGCCAATAATTGTCAGAAGTTAGAATTTCTTTCAACATTATGAAGCCATTTTTATATTTTTAGACTCTGCATCAAAAGCTGAAAATATGTAGTCTCGAAGTCATTTCGAGAAATTGACGTTTTAAGTTTCTGTTTCCAAATTCAAACGGATGTATCTTCGCCAATAATTGTCAAAAGTTAGAATTTCTTTCAACATTATGAACCCCTTTTTATATATTTTGACTATGCATCAAAAGCTGAAAATATGTAGTCTCGAAGTCATTTCGAGAAATTGACGTTTTAAGTTTCGGTTTCCAAATTCAAACGGATGTATCTTCGCCAATAATTGTCAGCAGTTAGAATTTCTTTCAACATTATGAACCCCTTTTTATATATTTTGACTATGCATCAAAAGCTGAAAATATGAAGTCTCGAAGTCATTTCGAGAAATCGACGTTTTAAGTTTCTGTTTCCAAATTCAAACGGATGTATCTTCGCCAATAATTGTCAGAAGTTAGAATTTCTTTCAACATTACGAAGCCCTTTTTTATATATTTTAATTCTGCATCAAAAGCTGAAAATATGTAGTCTGGAAGCCATTTCGAGAAATTGACGTTTTAAGTTTCTGTTTCCAAATTCAAACGGATATATCTTCGCCAATAATTGTCAGAAGTTAGAATTTCTTTCAACATTATGAAGCCCTTTTTATATATTTTGACTCTGCTTCAAAAGCTGAAAATATGTAGTCGCGAAGTCATTTCGAGAAATTGACGTTTTAAGTTTCTGTTTCCAAATTCAAACGGATGTATCTTCGCCAATAATTGTCAAAAGTTAGAATTTCTTTCAACATTATGAAGCCATTTTTATATATTTTGACTGTGCATCAAAAGCTGAAAATATGTAGTCTCGAAGTCATTTCGAGAAATCGACGTTTTAAGTTTCTGTTTCCAAATTCAAACGGATGTATCTTCGCCAATAATTGTCAGAAGTTAGAATTTCTTTCAACATTATGAAGCCCTTTTTATATATTTTGACTCTGCTTCAGAAGCTGAAAATATGTAGTCTCGAAGTCATTTCGAGAAATTGACGTTTTAAGTTTCTGTTTCCAAATTCAAACGGATGTATCTTCGCCAATAATTGTCAAAAGTTAGAATTTCTTTCAACATTATAAAGCCCTTTTTATATATTTTGATTCTGCATCAAAAGCTGAAAATATGTAGTCTCGAAGTCATTTCGAGAAATTGACGTTTTAAGTTTCGGTTTCCAAATTCAAACGGATGTATCTTCGCCAATAATTGTCAGAAGTTAGAATTTCTTTCAACATTATGAAGCCCTTTTTATATATTTTGACTCTGCTTCAAAAGCTGAAAATATGTAGTCTTGAAGTCATTTCGAGAAATTGACGTTTTAAGTTTCTGTTTCCAAATTCAAACGGATGTATCTTCGCCAATAATTGTCAGAATTAGAATTTCTTTCAACATTATGAAGCCCTTTTTATATATTTTGATTCTGCATCATAAGCAGAAAATATGTAGTCTCGAAGTCATTTCGAGAAATTGACGTTTTAAGTTTCTGTTTCCAAATTCAAACGGATGTATCTTCGCCAATAATTGTCAGAAGTTAGAATTTCTTTCAACATTATGAAGCCCTTTTTGTATATTTTGATTCTGCATCAAAAGCTGAAAATATGTAGTCTCGAAGTCATTTCGAGAAATTGACGTTTTAAGTTTCTGTTTCCATATTCAAATGGATGTATCTTCGCCAATAATTGTCAGAAGTTAGAATTTCTTTCAACATTATGAAGCCCATTTTATATATTTTGACTCTGCATCAAAAGCTGAAAATATGTAGTCTCGAAGTCATTTCGAGAAATTGACGTTTTAAGTTTCTGTTTCCAAATTCAAATGGATGTATCTTCGCCAATAATTGTCAGAAGTTAGAATTTCTTTCAACATTATGAAGCCCTTTTTATATATTTTGATTCTGCATCAAAAGCTGAAAATATGTAGTCTCGAAGTCATTTCGAGAAATCGAAGTTTTAAGTCTCTGTTTCCAAATTCAAACGGATGTATCTTCGCCAATAATTGTCAGAAGTTAGAATTTCTTTCAACATTATGAAGCCCTTTTTATATATTTTTATTCTGCATCAAAAGCTGAAAATATGTAGTCTCGAAGTCATTTCGAGAAATTGACGTTTTAAGTTTCTGTTTCCAAATTCAAACGGATGTATCTTCGCCAATAATTGTCAGAAGTTAGAATTTCTTTCAACATTATGAAGCCCTTTTTATATATTTTGACTGTGCATCAAAAGCTGAAAATATGTAGTCTCGAAGTCATTTCGAGAAATCGACGTTTTAAGTTTCTGTTTCCTAATTCAAACGGATGTATCTTCGCCAATAATTGTCAGAAGTTAGAATTTCTTTCAACATTATGAAGCCCTTTTTATATATTCTGACTCTGCATCAAAAGCTGAAAATATGTAGTCGCGAAGTCATTTCGAGAAATTGACGTTTTAAGTTTCGGTTTCCAAATTCAAACGGATGTATCTTCGCCAATAATTGTCAAAAGTTAGAATTTCTTGCAACATTATGAAGCCCTTTTTATATATTTTGATTCTGCATCAAAAGCTGAAAATATGTAGTCTCGAAGTCATTTCGAGAAATTGACGTTTTAAGTTTCTGTTTCCAAATTCAAACGGATGTATCTTCGCCAATAATTGTCAGAAGTTAGAATTTCTTTCAACATTATGAAGCCCTTTTTATATATTTTGACTGTGCATCAAAAGCTGAAAATATGTAGTCTCGAAGTCATTTCGAGAAATCGACGTTTTAAGTTTCTGTTTCCAAATTCAAACGGATGTATCTTCGCCAATAATTGTCAGAAGTTAGAATTTCTTTCAACATTATGAAGCCATTTTTATATATTTTGATTCTGCATCAAAAGCTGAAAATATGTAGTCTCGAAGTCATTTCGAGAAATCGACGTTTTAAGTCTCTGTTTCCTAATTCAAACGGATGTATCTTCGCCAATAATTGTCAGAAGTTAGAATTTCTTTCAACATTATGAAGCCCTTTTTATATATTTTGACTCTGCTTCAAAAGCTGAAAATATGTAGTCTCAAGTCATTTCGAGAAATTGACGTTTTAAGTTTCTGTTTCCAAATTCAAACGGATGTATCTTCGCCAATAATTGTCAGAAGTTAGAATTTCTTTCAACATTATGAAGCCCTTTTTATATATTTTGACTGTGCATCAAAAGCTGAAAATATGTAGTCTCGAAGTCATTTCGAGAAATTGACGTTTTAAGTTTCGGTTTCCAAATTCAAACGGATGTATCTTCGCCAATAATTGTCAGAAGTTAGAATTTCTTTCAACATTATGAAGCCCTTTTTATATATTTTAATTCTGCATCAAAAGCTGAAAATATGTAGTCTCGAAGTCATTTCGCGAAATTGACGTTTTAAGTTTCTGTTTCCAAATTCAAACGGATGTATCTTCGCCAATAATTGTCAGAAGTTAGAATTTCTTTCAACATTATGAAGCCCTTTTTATATATTCTGACTCTGCATCAAAAGCTGAAAATATGTAGTCGCGAAGTCATTTCGAGAAATCGACGTTTAAGTTTCCGTTTCCCAAATTCAAATGGATGTATCTTCGCCAATAATTGTCAGAAGTTAGAATTTCTTTCAACATTATGAAGCCCTTTTTATATATTTTGACTGTGCATCAAAAGCTGAAGATATGTAGTCTCGAAGTCATTTCGAGAAATCGACGTTTTAAGTTTCTGTTTCCAAATTCAAACGGATGTATCTTCGCCAATAATTGTCAGAAGTTAGAATTTCTTTCAACATTATGAAGCCCTTTTTATATATTTTAATTCTGCATCAAATGCTGAAAATATGTAGTCTCGAAGTCATTTCGAGAAATTGACGTTTTAAGTTTCTGTTTCCAAATTCAAATGGATGTATCTTCGCCAATAATTGTCAGAAGTTAGAATTTCTTTCAACATTATGAAGCCATTTTTATATTTTTAGACTCTGCATCAAAAGCTGAAAATATGTAGTCTCGAAGTCATTTCGAGAAATTGACGTTTTAAGTTTCTGTTTCCAAATTCAAACGGATGTATCTTCGCCAATAATTGTCAAAAGTTAGAATTTCTTTCAACATTATGAACCCCTTTTTATATATTTTGACTATGCATCAAAAGCTGAAAATATGTAGTCTCGAAGTCATTTCGAGAAATTGACGTTTTAAGTTTCGGTTTCCAAATTCAAACGGATGTATCTTCGCCAATAATTGTCAGCAGTTAGAATTTCTTTCAACATTATGAAGCCCTTTTTATATATTTTGACTGTGCATCAAAAGCTGAAAATATGAAGTCTCGAAGTCATTTCGAGAAATCGACGTTTTAAGTTTCTGTTTCCAAATTCAAACGGATGTATCTTCGCCAATAATTGTCAGAAGTTAGAATTTCTTTCAACATTACGAAGCCCTTTTTTATATATTTTAATTCTGCATCAAAAGCTGAAAATATGTAGTCTGGAAGCCATTTCGAGAAATTGACGTTTTAAGTTTCTGTTTCCAAATTCAAACGGATATATCTTCGCCAATAATTGTCAGAAGTTAGAATTTCTTTCAACATTATGAAGCCCTTTTTATATATTTTGACTCTGCTTCAAAAGCTGAAAATATGTAGTCTCGAAGTCATTTCGAGAAATTGACGTTTTAAGTTTCTGTTTCCAAATTCAAATGGATGTATCTTCGCCAATAATTGTCAAAAGTTAGAATTTCTTTCAACATTATGAAGCCATTTTTATATATTTTGATTCTGCATCAAAAGCTGAAAATATGTAGTCTCGAAGTCATTTCGCGAAATTGACGTTTTAAGTTTCTGTTTCCAAATTCAAACGGATGTATCTTCGCCAATAATTGTCAGAAGTTAGAATTTCTTTCAACATTATGAAGCCCTTTTTATATATTTTGACTCTGCTTCAGAAGCTGAAAATATGTAGTCTCGAAGTCATTTCGAGAAATTGACGTTTTAAGTTTCTGTTTCCAAATTCAAACGGATATATCTTCGCCAATAATTGTCAGAAGTTAGAATTTCTTTCAACATTATGAACCCCTTTTTATATATGTTGATTCTGCATCAAAAGCTGAAAATATGTGGTCTCGAAGTCATTTCGAGATATTGGCGGTTTAAGTTTCTTTTCCCAAATTCAAACGGATGTATCTTCGCCAATAATTGTCAGAAGTTAGAATTTCTTTCAACATTATGAAGCCCTTTTATATATTTTGACTCTGCATCAAAAGCTGAAAATATGTGGTCGCGAAGACATTTCGAGAAATTGACGTTTTAAGTTTCGGTTTCCAAATTCAAACGGATGTATCTTCGCCAATAATTGTCAGCAGTTAGAATTTCTTTCAACATTATGAAGCCCTTTTTATATATTTTGATTCTGCATCAAAAGCTGAAAATATGTAGTCTTGAAGTCATTTCGAGAAATTGACGTTTTAAGTTTCTGTTTCCAAATTCAAACGGATGTATCTTCGCCAATAATTGTCAGAAGTTAGAATTTCTTTCAACATTATGAAGCCGTTTTTATATATTTTGACTCTGCATCAAAAGCTGAAAATATGTAGTCTCGAAGTCATTTCGAGAAATTGACGTTTTAAGTTTCTGTTTCCAAATTCAAACGGATGTATCTTCGCCAATAATTGTCAGCAGTTAGAATTTCTTTCAACATTATGAAGCCCTTTTTATATATTTTGATTCTGCATCAAAAGCTGAAAATATGTAGTCTCGAAGTCATTTCGAGAAATTGACGTTTTAAGTTTCTGTTTCCAAATTCAAACGGATGTATCTTCGCCAATAATTGTCAGAAGTTAGAATTACTTTCAACATTATGAAGCCCTTTTTATATATTTTGACTGTGCATCAAAAGCTGAAAATATGTAGTCTCGAAGTCATTTCGAGAAATCGACGTTTTAAGTTTCTGTTTCCAAATTCAAACGGATGTATCTTCGCCAATAATTGTCAGAAGTTAGAATTTCTTTCAACATTATGAAGCCCTTTTTATATATTTTGATTCTGCATCAAAAGCTGAAAATATGTAGTCTCGAAGTCATTTCGAGAAATTGACGTTTTAAGTTTCTGTTTCCAAATTCAAACTGATGTATCTTCGCCAATAATTGTCAGAAGTTAGAATTTCTTTCAACATTATGAAGCCCTTTTTATATATTTTGACTGTGCATCAAAAGCTGAAAATATGTAGTCTCGAAGTCATTTCGAGAAATCGACGTTTTAAGTTTCTGTTTCCAAATTCAAACGGATGTATCTTCGCCAATAATTGTCAGAAGCTAGAATTTCTTTCAACATTATGAAGCCCTTTTTATATATTTTGATTCTGCATCAAAAGCTGAAAATATGTAGTCTCGAAGTCATTTCGAGAAATCGACGTTTTAAGTCTCTGTTTCCTAATTCAAACGGATGTATCTTCGCCAATAATTGTCAGAAGTTAGAATTTCTTTCAACATTATGAAGCCCTTTTTGTATATTTTGACTCTGCTTCAAAAGCTGAAAATATGTAGTCTCGAAGTCATTTCGAGAAATTGACGTTTTAAGTTTCTGTTTCCAAATTCAAACGGATGTATCTTCGCCAATAATTGTCAAAAGTTAGAATTTCTTTCAACATTGTGAAGCCATTTTTATATATTTTAATTCTGCATCAAAAGCTGAAAATATGTAGTCTCGAAGTCATTTCGCGAAATTGACGTTTTAAGTTTCTGTTTCCAAATTCAAACGGATGTATCTTCGCCAATAATTGTCAGAAGTTAGAATTTCTTTCAACATTATGAAGCCATTTTTATATATTTTGACTCTGCATCAAAAGCTGAAAATATGTAGTCTCGAAGTCATTTCGTGAAATTGACGTTTAAAGTTTCTGTTTCCAAATTCAAACGGATGTATCTTCGCCAATAATTGTCAGAAGTTAGAATTTCTTTCAACATTATGAAGCCCTTTTTATATATTTTGACTCTGCTTCAAAAGCTGAAAATATGTGGTCGCGAAGTCATTTCGAGAAATTGACGTTTTAAGTTTCGGTTTCCAAATTCAAACGGATGTATCTTCGCCAATAATTGTCAGCAGTTAGAATTTCTTTCAACATTATGAAGCCCTTTTTATATATTTTGATTCTGCATCAAAAGCTGAAAATATGTAGTCTCGAAGTCATTTCGAGAAATCGACGTTTTAAGTTTCTGTTTCCAAATTCAAACGGATGTATCTTCGCCAATAATTGTCAGAAGTTAGAATTTCTTTCAACATTATGAACCCCTTTTTATATATTTTGACTATGCATCAAAAGCTGAAAATATGTAGTCTCGAAGTCATTTCGAGAAATTGACGTTTTAAGTTTCTGTTTCCAAATTCAAACGGATGTATCTTCGCCAATAATTGTCAGAAGTTAGAATTTCTTTCAACATTATGAAGCCCTTTTTATATATTTTGATTCTGCATCAAAAGCTGAAAATATGTAGTCTCGAAGTCATTTCGAGAAATTGACGTTTTAAGTTTCTGTTTCCAAATTCAAACGGATGTATCTTCGCCAATAATTGTCAGAAGTTAGAATTTCTTTCAACATTATGAAGCCCTTTTTATATATTTTGACTGTGCATCAAAAGCTGAAAATATGTGGTCTCGAAGTCATTTCGAGAAATCGACGTTTTAAGTTTCTGTTTCCAAATTCAAACGGATGTATCTTCGCCAATAATTGTCAGAAGTTAGAATTTCTTTCAACATTATGAAGCCCTTTTTATATATTTTAATTCTGCATCAAAAGCTGAAAATATGTAGTCTCGAAGTCATTTCGAGAAATTGACGTTTTAAGTTTCTGTTTCCAAATTCAAACGGATGTATCTTCGCCAATAATTGTCAGAAGTTAGAATTTCTTTCAACATTATGAAGATCTTTTTATATATTTTGACTGTGCATCAAAAGCTGAAAATATGTAGTCTCGAAGTCATTTCGAGAAATTGACGTTTTAAGTTTCTGTTTCCAAATTCAAACGGATGTATCTTCGCCAATAATTGTCAAAAGTTAGAATTTCTTTCAACATTATAAAGCCCTTTTTATATATTTTGATTCTGCATCAAAAGCTGAAAATATGTAGTCTCGAAGTCATTTCGAGAAATTGACGTTTTAAGTTTCGGTTTCCAAATTCAAACGGATGTATCTTCGCCAATAATTGTCAGAAGTTAGAATTTCTTTCAACATTATGAAGCCCTTTTTATATATTTTGACTCTGCTTCAAAAGCTGAAAATATGTAGTCTTGAAGTCATTTCGAGAAATTGACGTTTTAAGTTTCTGTTTCCAAATTCAAACGGATGTATCTTCGCCAATAATTGTCAGAATTAGAATTTCTTTCAACATTATGAAGCCCTTTTTATATATTTTGATTCTGCATCATAAGCAGAAAATATGTAGTCTCGAAGTCATTTCGAGAAATTGACGTTTTAAGTTTCTGTTTCCAAATTCAAACGGATGTATCTTCGCCAATAATTGTCAGAAGTTAGAATTTCTTTCAACATTATGAAGCCCTTTTTGTATATTTTGATTCTGCATCAAAAGCTGAAAATATGTAGTCTCGAAGTCATTTCGAGAAATTGACGTTTTAAGTTTCTGTTTCCATATTCAAATGGATGTATCTTCGCCAATAATTGTCAGAAGTTAGAATTTCTTTCAACATTATGAAGCCCATTTTATATATTTTGACTCTGCATCAAAAGCTGAAAATATGTAGTCTTGAAGTCATTTCGAGAAATTGACGTTTTAAGTTTCTGTTTCCAAATTCAAACGGATGTATCTTCGCCAATAATTGTCAGAAGTTAGAATTTCTTTCAACATTATGAAGCCCTTTTTATATATTTTGATTCTGCATCAAAAGCTGAAAATATGTAGTCTCGAAGTCATTTCGAGAAATCGAAGTTTTAAGTCTCTGTTTCCAAATTCAAACGGATGTATCTTCGCCAATAATTGTCAGAAGTTAGAATTTCTTTCAACATTATGAAGCCCTTTTTATATATTTTTATTCTGCATCAAAAGCTGAAAATATGTAGTCTCGAAGTCATTTCGAGAAATTGACGTTTTAAGTTTCTGTTTCCAAATTCAAACGGATGTATCTTCGCCAATAATTGTCAGAAGTTAGAATTTCTTTCAACATTATGAAGCCCTTTTTATATATTTTGACTGTGCATCAAAAGCTGAAAATATGTAGTCTCGAAGTCATTTCGAGAAATCGACGTTTTAAGTTTCTGTTTCCTAATTCAAACGGATGTATCTTCGCCAATAATTGTCAGAAGTTAGAATTTCTTTCAACATTATGAAGCCCTTTTTATATATTTTGATTCTGCATCAAAAGCTGAAAATATGTAGTCTCGAAGTCATTTCGAGAAATCGACGTTTTAAGTCTCTGTTTCCTAATTCAAACGGATGTATCTTCGCCAATAATTGTCAGAAGTTAGAATTTCTTTCAACATTATGAAGCCCTTTTTATATATTTTGACTCTGCTTCAAAAGCTGAAAATATGTAGTCTCGAAGTCATTTCGAGAAATTGACGTTTTAAGTTTCTGTTTCCAAATTCAAACGGATGTATCTTCGCCAATAATTATCAAAAGTTAGAATTTCTTTCAACATTATGAAGCCCTTTTTATATATTTTAATTTTGCATCAAAAGCTGAAAATATGTAGTCTCGAAGTCATTTCGAGAAATTGACGTTTTAAGTTTCTGTTTCCAAATTCAAACGGATGTATCTTCGCCAATAATTGTCAGAAGTTAGAATTTCTTTCAACATTATGAAGCCCTTTTTATATATTTTGATTCTGCATCAAAAGCTGAAAATATGTAGTCTCGAAGTCATTTCGAGAAATCGACGTTTTAAGTCTCTGTTTCCTAATTCAAACGGATGTATCTTCGCCAATAATTGTCAGAAGTTAGAATTTCTTTCAACATTATGAAGCCCTTTTTATATATTTTGACTCTGCTTCAAAAGCTGAAAATATGTAGTCTCGAAGTCATTTCGAGAAATTGACGTTTTAAGTTTCTGTTTCCAAATTCAAACGGATGTATCTTCGCCAATAATTGTCAGAAGTTAGAATTTCTTTCAACATTATGAAGCACTTTTTATATATTTTGATTCTGCATCAAAAGCTGAAAATATGTAGTCTCGAAGTCATTTCGAGAAATTGACGTTTTAAGTTTCTGTTTCCAAATTCAAACGGATGTATCTTCGCCAATAATTGTCAGAAGTTAGAATTTCTTTCAACATTATGAACCCTTTTTATATATTTTGACTATGCATCAAAAGCTGAAAATATGTAGTCTTGAAGTCATTTCGAGAAATTGACGTTTTAAGTTTCTGTTTCCAAATTCAAACGGATGTATCTTCGCCAATAATTGTCAGAAGTTAGAATTTCTTTCAACATTATGAAGCCCTTTTTATATATTTTTATTCTGCATCAAAAGCTGAAAATATGTAGTCTCGAAGTCATTTCGAGAAATTGACGTTTTAAGTTTCTGTTTCCAAATTCAAACGGATGTATCTTCGCCAATAATTGTCAGAAGTTAGAATTTCTTTCAACATTATGAAGCCCTTTTTATATATTTTGACTATGCATCAAAAGCTGAAAATATGTAGTCTCGAAGTCATTTCGAGAAATTGACGTTTCAAGTTTCTGTTTCCAAATTCAAACGGATGTATCTTCGCCAATAATTGTCAGAAGTTAGAATTTCTTTCAACATTATGAAGCCCTTTTTATATATTTTTATTCTGCATCAAAAGCTGAAAATATGTAGTCTCGAAGTCATTTCGAGAAATTGACGTTTTAAGTTTCTGTTTCCAAATTCAAACGGATGTATCTTCGCCAATAATTGTCAGAAGTTAGAATTTCTTTCAACATTATGAAGCCCTTTTTATATATTTTGACTGTGCATCAAAAGCTGAAAATATGTAGTCTCGAAGTCATTTCGAGAAATCGACGTTTTAAGTTTCTGTTTCCTAATTCAAACGGATGTATCTTCGCCAATAATTGTCAGAAGTTAGAATTTCTTTCAACATTATGAAGCCCTTTTTATATATTTTGACTCTGCATCAAAAGCTGAAAATATGTAGTCTCGAAGTCATTTCGAGAAATCGACGTTTTAAGTCTCTGTTTCCTAATTCAAACGGATGTATCTTCGCCAATAATTGTCAGAAGTTAGAATTTCTTTCAACATTATGAAGCCCTTTTTATATATTTTGACTCTGCTTCAAAAGCTGAAAATATGTAGTCGCGAAGTCATTTCGAGAAATTGACGTTTTAAGTTTCTGTTTCCAAATTCAAACGGATGTATCTTCGCCAATAATTATCAAAAGTTAGAATTTCTTTCAACATTATGAAGCCCTTTTTATATATTTTAATTTTGCATCAAAAGCTGAAAATATGTAGTCTCGAAGTCATTTCGCGAAATTGACGTTTTAAGTTTCTGTTTCCAAATTCAAACGGATGTATCTTCGCCAATAATTGTCAGAAGTTAGAATTTCTTTCAACATTATGAAGCCCTTTTTATATATTCTGACTCTGCATCAAAAGCTGAAAATATGTAGTCTCGAAGTCATTTCGAGAAATTGACGTTTTAAGTTTCGGTTTCCAAATTCAAACGGATGTATCTTCGCCAATAATTGTCAGAAGTTAGAATTTCTTTCAACATTATGAAGCCCTTTTTATATATTTTGACTCTGCATCAAAAGCTGAAAATATGTAGTCTCGAAGTCATTTCGAGAAATCGACGTTTTAAGTTTCTGTTTCCAAATTCAAACGGATGTATCTTCGCCAATAATTGTCAGAAGTCAGAATTTCTTTCAACATTATGAAGACCTTTTTATATATTTTGACTCTGCATCAAAAGCTGAAAATATGTGGTCGCGAAGTCATTTCGAGAAATTGACGTTTAAAGTTTCTGTTTCCAAATTCAAACGGATGTATCTTCGCCAATAATTGTCAGAAGTTAGAATTTCTTTCAACATTATGAAGCCCTTTTTATATATATTGACTCTGCATCAAAAGCTGAAAATATGTAGTCGCGAAGTCATTTCGAGAAATTGACGTTTTAAGTTTCGGTTTCCAAATTCAAACGGATGTATCTTCGCCAATAATTATCAGAAGTTAGAATTTCTTTCAACATTATGAACCCCTTTTTATATATTTTAATTTTGCATCAAAAGCTGAAAATATGTAGTCTCGAAGTCATTTCGCGAAATCGACGTTTTAAGTTTCTGTTTCCAAATTCAAACGGATGTATCTTCGCCAATAATTGTCAGAAGTTAGAATTTCTTTCAACATTATGAAGCCCTTTTTATATATTTTGACTCTGCATCAAAAGCTGAAAATATGTGGTCTCGAAGTCATTTCGAGATATTGGCGTTTTAAGTTTCTTTTCCCAAATTCAAACGGATGTATCTTCGCCAATAATTGTCAGCAGTTAGAATTTCTTTCAACATTATGAAGCCCTTTTTATATATTTTGATTCTGCATCAAAAGCTGAAAATATGTGGTCGCGAAGTCATTTCGAGAAATTGACGTTTTAAGTTTCGGTTTCCAAATTCAAACGGATGTATCTTCGCCAATAATTGTCAGCAGTTAGAATTTCTTTCAACATTATGAAGCCCTTTTTATATATTTTGATTCTGCATCAAAAGCTGAAAATATGTAGTCTCGAAGTCATTTCGAGATATTGGCGTTTTAAGTTTCTTTCCCAAAATTCAAACGGATGTATCTTCGCCAATAATTGTCAGAACTCAGAATTTCTTTCAATATTATGAAGCCCTTTTTATATATTTTGACTCTGCATCAAAAGCTGAAAATATGTGGTCGCGAAGTCATTTCGAGAAATTGACGTTTTAAGTTTCGGTTTCCAAATTCAAACGGATGTATCTTCGCCAATAATTGTCAGCAGTTAGAATTTCTTTCAACATTATGAAGCCCTTTTTATATATTTTGATTCTGCATCAAAAGCTGAAAATATGTAGTCTTGAAGTCATTTCGAGAAATTGACGTTTTAAGTTTCTGTTTCCAAATTCAAACGGATGTATCTTCGCCAATAATTGTCAGAAGTTAGAATTTCTTTCAACATTATGAAGCCCTTTTTATATATTTTGATTCTGCATCAAAAGCTGAAAATATGTGGTCGCGAAGTCATTTCGAGATATTGGCGGTTTAAGTTTCGGTTTCCCAAAATCAAACGGATGTATCTTCGCCAATAATTGTCAGCACTTAGAATTTCTTTCAACATTATGAAGCCCTTTTTATATATTTTGACTCTGCATCAAAAGCTGAAAATATGTGGTCGCGAAGTCATTTCGAGAAATTGACGTTTTAAGTTTCTGTTTCCAAATTCAAACGGTTGTATCTTCGCCAATAATTGTCAAAAGTTAGAATTTCTTTCAACATTATGAAGCCTTATTTATATATATTGATTCTGCATCAAAAGTTGAAAATATGTATTCTTGAAATAAATTCGAGAAATTGACGTTTTAAGTTTCTGTTTCCAAATTCAAACGGTTGTATCTTCGCCAATAATTGTCAAAAGTTAGAATTTCTTTCAACATTATGAAGCCTTATTTATATACATTGATTCTGCATCAAAAGTTGAAAATATGTATTCTTGAAATAATTTCGAGAAATTGACGTTTTAAGTTTCTGTTTCCAACTCAAACGGTTGTATCTTCGCCAATAATTGTCAAAAGTTAGAATTTCTTTCAACATTATGAAGCCTTTTTTATATATTTTGACTCTGCATCAAAAGCTGAAAATATGTGGTCTCGAAGTCATTTCGAGAAATCGACGTTTTAAGTTTCTGTTTCCTAATTCAAACGGATGTATCTTCGCCAATAATTGTCAGAAGTTAGAATTTCTTTCAACATTATGAAGCCCTTTTTATATATTTTGACTCTGCTTCAAAAAGTTGAAAATATGTAGTCTCGAAGTCATTTCGAGAAATTGACGTTTTAAGTTTCTGTTTCCAAATTCAAACGGATGTATCTTCGCCAATAATTGTCAGAAGTTAGAATTTCTTTCAACATTATGAAGCCCTTTTTATATATTCTGACTCTGCATCAAAAGCTGAAAATATGTAGTCGCGAAGTCATTTCGAGAAATTGACGTTTTAAGTTTCGGTTTCCAAATTCAAACGGATGTATCTTCGCCAATAATTGTCAGAAGTTAGAATTTCTTTCAACATTATGAAGCCCTTTTTATATATTTTGACTGTGCATCAAAAGCTGAAAATATGTAGTCTCGAAGTCATTTCGAGAAATTGACGTTTTAAGTTTCTGTTTCCAAATTCAAACGGATGTATCTTCGCCAATAATTGTCAGAAGTTAGAATTTCTTTCAACATTATGAAGCCCTTTTTATATATTTTGACTTTGCATCAAAAGCTGAAAATATGTAGTCTCGAAGTCATTTCGAGAAATTGACGTTTTAAATTTCTGTTTCCAAATTCAAACGGATGTATCTTCGCCAATAATTGTCAGAAGTTAGAATTTCTTTCAACATTATGAAGCCCTTTTTATATATTTTGATTCTGCATCAAAAGTTGAAAATATGTAGTCTCGAAGTCATTTCGAGGAATTGACGTTTTAAGTTTCTGTTTCCAAATTCAAACGGATGTATCTTCGCCAATAATTGTCAGAAGTTAGAATTTCTTTCAACATTATGAAGCCCTTTTATATATGTTGATTCTGCATCAAAAGCTGAAAATATGTGGTCTCGAAGTCATTTCGAGAAATCGACGTTTTAAGTTTCTGTTTCCAAATTCAAACGGATGTATCTTCGCCAATAATTGTCAGAAGTTAGAATTTCTTTCAACATTATGAAGCCCTTTTTTATATATTTTGACTCTGCATCAAAAGCTGAAAATATGTAGTCTCGAAGTCATTTCGAGAAATCGACGTTTTAAGTCTCTGTTTCCAAATTCAAACGGATGTATCTTCGCCAATAATTGTCAGAAGTTAGAATTTCTTTCAACATTATGAAGCCCTTTTTATATATTTTGACTCTGCTTCAAAAGCTGAAAATATGTAGTCTCGAAGTCATTTCGAGAAATTGACGTTTTAAGTTTCTGTTTCCAAATTCAAACGGATGTATCTTCGCCAATAATTGTCAGAAGTTAGAATTTCTTTCAACATTATGAAGCCCTTTTTATATATTCTGACTCTGCATCAAAAGCTGAAAATATGTAGTCGCGAAGTCATTTCGAGAAATTGACGTTTTAAGTTTCGGTTTCCAAATTCAAACGGATGTATCTTCGCCAATAATTGTCAGAAGTTAGAATTTCTTTCAACATTATGAAGCCCTTTTTATATATTTTGACTGTGCATCAAAAGCTGAAAATATGTAGTCGCGAAGTCATTTCGAGAAATTGACGTTTTAAGTTTCGGTTTCCAAATTCAAACGGATGTATCTTCGCCAATAATTGTCAGAAGTTAGAATTTGTTTCAACATTATGAAGCCCTTTTTATATATTTTGACTGTGCATCAAAAGCTGAAAATATGTATTCTCGAAGTCATTTCGAGAAATCGACGTTTTAAATTTCTGTTTCAAAATTCAAACGGATGTATCTTCGCCAATAATTGTCAGAAGTCAGAATTTCTTTCAACATTATGAAGCCCTTTTTATATATTTTGACTCTGCATCAAAAGCTGAAAATATGTGGTCGCGAAGTCATTTCGAGAAATTGACGTTTTAAGTTTCTGTTTCCAAATTCAAACGGATGTATCTTCGCCAATAATTGTCAGAAGTTAGAATTTCTTTCAACATTATGAACCCCATTTTATATATGTTGATTCTGCATCAAAAGCTGAAAATATGTAGTCGCGAAGTCATTTCGAGAAATTGACGTTTTAAGTTTCGGTTTCCAAATTCAAACGGATGTATCTTCGCCAATAATTGTCAGAAGTTAGAATTTCTTTCAACATTATGAAGCCCTTTTTATATATTTTGATTCTGCATCAAAAGCTGAAAATATGTAGTCTCGAAGTCATTTCGAGAAATCGACGTTCTAAGTCTCTGTTTCCTAATTCAAACGGATGTATCTTCGCCAATAATTGTCAGAAGTTAGAATTTCTTTCAACATTATGAAGCCCTTTTTATATATTTTGACTCTGCTTCAAAAGCTGAAAATATGTAGTCTCGAAGTCATTTCGAGAAATTGACGTTTTAAGTTTCTGTTTCCAAATTCAAACGGATGTATCTTCGCCAATAATTGTCAGAAGTTAGAATTTCTTTCAACATTATGAAGCCCTTTTTATATATTCTGACTCTGCATCAAAAGCTGAAAATATGTAGTCGCGAAGTCATTTCGAGAAATTGACGTTTTAAGTTTCGGTTTCCAAATTCAAACGGATGTATCTTCGCCAATAATTGTCAGAAGTTAGAATTTCTTTCAACATTATGAAGCCCTTTTTATATATTTTGACTGTGCATCAAAAGCTGAAAATATGTATTCTCGAAGTCATTTCGAGAAATCGACGTTTTAAATTTCTGTTTCCAAATTCAAACGGATGTATCTTCGCCAATAATTGTCAGAAGTCAGAATTTCTTTCAACATTATGAAGCCCTTTTTATATATTTTGACTCTGCATCAAAAGCTGAAAATATGTGGTCGCGAAGTCATT
Source organism: Drosophila grimshawi (assembly GCF_018153295.1). Taxonomy (NCBI): domain Eukaryota; kingdom Metazoa; phylum Arthropoda; class Insecta; order Diptera; family Drosophilidae; genus Drosophila; species Drosophila grimshawi. Next base: position 22,091 of record NW_025063532.1, read on the forward strand.
TCGAGAAATTGACGTTTTAAGTTTCGGTTTCCAAATTCAAACGGATGTATCTTCGCCAATAATTGTCAGAAGTTAGAATTTCTTTCAACATTATGAACCCCTTTTTATATATTTTGATTCTGCATCAAATGCTGAAAATATATAGTCTCGAAGTCATTTCGAGATATTGGCGGTTTAAGTTTCTTTTCCCAAATTCAAACGGATGTATCTTCGCCAATAATTGTCAGAACTCAGAATTTCTTTCAACATTATGAAGCCCTTTTTATATATTTTGACTCTGCATCAAAAGCTGAAAATATGTAGTCGCGAAGTCATTTCGAGAAATTGACGTTTTAAGTTTCGGTTTCCAAATTCAAACGGATGTATCTTCGCCAATAATTGTCAGCAGTTAGAATTTCTTTCAACATTATGAAGCCCTTTTTATATATTTTGATTCTGCATCAAAAGCTGAAAATATGTAGTCTTGAAGTCATTTCGAGAAATTGACGTTTTAAGTTTCTGTTTCCAAATTCAAACGGATGTATCTTCGCCAATAATTGTCAGAAGTTAGAATTTCTTTCAACATTATGAAGCCCTTTTTATATATTCTGACTCTGCATCAAAAGCTGAAAATATGTAGTCGCGAAGTCATTTCGAGAAATTGACGTTTTAAGTTTCGGTTTCCAAATTCAAACGGATGTATCTTCGCCAATAATTGTCAGAAGTTAGAATTTCTTTCAACATTATGAAGCCCTTTTTATATATTTTGACTGTGCATCAAAAGCTGAAAATATGTAGTCGCGAAGTCATTTCGAGAAATTGACGTTTTAAGTTTCGGTTTCCAAATTCAAACGGATGTATCTTCGCCAATAATTGTCAGAAGTTAGAATTTCTTTCAACATTATGAAGCCCTTTTTATATATTTTGACTGTGCATCAAAAGCTGAAAATATGTATTCTCGAAGTCATTTCGAGAAATTGACGTTTTAAATTTCTGTTTCCAAATTCAAACGGATGTATCTTCGCCAATAATTGTCAGAAGTCAGAATTTCTTTCAACATTATGAAGCCCTTTTTATATATTTTGACTCTGCATCAAAAGCTGAAAATATGTGGTCGCGAAGTCATTTCGAGAAATTGACGTTTTAAGTTTCTGTTTCCAAATTCAAACGGATGTATCTTCGCCAATAATTGTCAGAAGTTAGAATTTCTTTCAACATTATGAACCCCATTTTATATATGTTGATTCTGCATCAAAAGCTGAAAATATGTAGTCGCGAAGTCATTTCGAGAAATTGACGTTTTAAGTTTCGGTTTCCAAATTCAAACGGATGTATCTTCGCCAATAATTGTCAGAAGTTAGAATTTCTTTCAACATTATGAAGCCCTTTTTATATATTTTGATTCTGCATCAAAAGCTGAAAATATGTAGTCTCGAAGTCATTTCGAGAAATCGACGTTCTAAGTCTCTGTTTCCTAATTCAAACGGATGTATCTTCGCCAATAATTGTCAGAAGTTAGAATTTCTTTCAACATTATGAAGCCCTTTTTATATATTTTGACTCTGCTTCAAAAGCTGAAAATATGTAGTCTCGAAGTCATTTCGAGAAATTGACGTTTTAAGTTTCTGTTTCCAAATTCAAACGGATGTATCTTCGCCAATAATTGTCAGAAGTTAGAATTTCTTTCAACATTATGAAGCCCTTTTTATATATTCTGACTCTGCATCAAAAGCTGAAAATATGTAGTCGCGAAGTCATTTCGAGAAATTGACGTTTTAAGTTTCGGTTTCCAAATTCAAACGGATGTATCTTCGCCAATAATTGTCAGAAGTTAGAATTTCTTTCAACATTATGAAGCCCTTTTTATATATTTTGACTGTGCATCAAAAGCTGAAAATATGTAGTCTCGAAGTCATTTCGAGAAATCGACGTTTTAAATTTCTGTTTCCAAATTCAAACGGATGTATCTTCGCCAATAATTGTCAGAAGTCAGAATTTCTTTCAACATTATGAAGCCCTTTTTATATATTTTGACTCTGCATCAAAAGCTGAAAATATGTGGTCGCGAAGTCATTTCGAGAAATTGACGTTTTAAGTTTCGGTTTCCAAATTCAAACGGATGTATCTTCGCCAATAATTGTCAGAAGTTAGAATTTCTTTCAACATTATGAACCCCTTTTTATATATGTTGATTCTGCATCAAAAGCTGAAAATATGTGGTCTCGAAGTCATTTCGAGATATTGGCGGTTTAAGTTTCTTTTCCCAAATTCAAACGGATGTATCTTCGCCAATAATTGTCAGAACTCAGAATTTCTTTCAACATTATGAAGCCCTTTTTATATATTTTGACTCTGCATCAAAAGCTGAAAATATGTAGTCGCGAAGTCATTTCGAGAAATTGACGTTTTAAGTTTCGGTTTCCAAATTCAAACGGATGTATCTTCGCCAATAATTGTCAGCAGTTAGAATTTCTTTCAACATTATGAAGCCCTTTTTATATATTTTGATTCTGCATCAAAAGCTGAAAATATGTAGTCTTGAAGTCATTTCGAGAAATTGACGTTTTAAGTTTCTGTTTCCAAATTCAAACGGATGTATCTTCGCCAATAATTGTCAGAAGTTAGAATTTCTTTCAACATTATGAAGCCCTTTTTATATATTTTGATTCTGCATCAAAAGTTGAAAATATGTAGTCTCGAAGTCATTTCGAGGAATTGACGTTTTAAGTTTCTGTTTCCAAATTCAAACGGATGTATCTTCGCCAATAATTGTCAGAAGTTAGAATTTCTTTCAACATTATGAACCCCTTTTTATATATTTTGATTCTGCATCAAAAGCTGAAAATATGTGGTCTCAAAGTCATTTCGAGAAATTGACGTTTTAAGTTTCTGTTTCCAAATTCAAACGGATGTATCTTCGCCAATAATTGTCAGAAGTTAGAATTTCTTTCAACATTATGAAGCCCTTTTTATATATTTTGAATCTGCATCAAAAGCTGAAAATATGTAGTCTCGAAGTCATTTCGAGAAATCGACGTTTTAAGTCTCTGTTTCCTAATTCAAACGGATGTATCTTCGCCAATAATTGTCAGAAGTTAGAATTTCTTTCAACATTATGAAGCCCTTTTTATATATTTTGACTCTGCTTCAAAAGCTGAAAATATGTAGTCTCGAAGTCATTTCGAGAAATTGACGTTTTAAGTTTCTGTTTCCAAATTCAAACGGATGTATCTTCGCCAATAATTGTCAGAAGTTAGAATTTCTTTCAACATTATGAAGCCCTTTTTATATATTCTGACTCTGCATCAAAAGCTGAAAATATGTAGTCGCGAAGTCATTTCGAGAAATTGACGTTTTAAGTTTCGGTTTCCAAATTCAAACGGATGTATCTTCGCCAATAATTGTCAGAAGTTAGAATTTCTTTCAACATTATGAAGCCCTTTTTATATATTTTGACTGTGCATCAAAAGCTGAAAATATGTAATCTCGAAGTCATTTCGAGAAATCGACGTTTTAAGTTTCTGTTTCCAAATTCAAACGGATGTATCTTCGCCAATAATTGTCAGAAGTTAGAATTTCTTTCAACATTATGAAGCCCTTTTTATATATTTTGACTCTGCTTCAAAAGCTGAAAATATGTAGTCTCGAAGTCATTTCGAGAAATTGACGTTTTAAGTTTCTGTTTCCAAATTCAAACGGATGTATCTTCGCCAATAATTGTCAGAAGTTAGAATTTCTTTCAATATTATGAACCCCTTTTTATATATGTTGATTCTGCATCAAAAGCTGAAAATATGTAGTCTCGAAGTCATTTCGAGATATTGGCGGTTTAAGTTTCTTTTCCCAAATTCAAACGGATGTATCTTCGCCAATAATTGTCAGAAGTCAGAATTTCTTTCAACATTATGAAGCCCTTTTTATATATTTTGACTCTGCATCAAAAGCTGAAAATATGTGGTCGCGAAGTCATTTCGAGAAATTGACGTTTTAAGTTTCTGTTTCCAAATTCAAACGGATGTATCTTCGCCAATAATTGTCAGAAGTTAGAATTTCTTTCAAACATTATGAAGCCCTTTTTATATATGTTGATTCTGCATCAAAAGCTGAAAATATGTGGTCTCGAAGTCATTTCGATATATTGGCGGTTTAAGTTTCTTTTCCCAAATTCAAACGGATGTATCTTCGCCAATAATTGTCAGAAGTCAGAATTTCTTTCAACATTATGAAGCCCTTTTTATATATTTTGATTCTGCATCAAAAGTTGAAAATATGTAGTCTCGAAGTCATTTCGAGGAATTGACGTTTTAAGTTTCTGTTTCCAAATTCAAACGGATGTATCTTCGCCAATAATTGTCAGAAGTTAGAATTTCTTTCAACATTATGAAGCCCTTTTTATATATTTTGAATCTGCATCAAAAGTTGAAAATATGTAGTCTCGAAGTCATTTCGAGAAATCGACGTTTTAAGTCTCTGTTTCCTAATTCAAACGGATGTATCTTCGCCAATAATTGTCAGAAGTTAGAATTTCTTTCAACATTATGAAGCCCTTTTTATATATTTTGACTGTGCATCAAAAGCTGAAAATATGTAGTCTCGAAGTCATTTCGAGAAATTGACGTTTTAAGTTTCTGTTTCCAAATTCAAACGGATGTATCTTCGCCAATAATTGTCAGAAGTCAGAATTTCTTTCAACATTATGAAGCCCTTTTTATATATTTTGACTCTGCATCAAAAGCTGAAAATATGTGGTCGCGAAGTCATTTCGGAGAAAATTGACGTTTTAAGTTCAGTTTCCAAATTCAAACGGATGTATCTTCGCCAATAATTGTCAGAAGTTAGAATTTCTTTCAACATTATGAACCCCTTTTTATATATGTTGATTTTGCATCAAAAGCTGAAAATATGTGGTCTCGATGTCATTTCGAGATATTGGCGGTTTAAGTTTCTTTTCCCAAATTCAAACGGATGTATCTTCGCCAATAATTGTCAGAACTCAGAATTTCTTTCAACATTATGAAGCCCTTTTTATATATTTTGACTCTGCATCAAAAGCTGAAAATATGTGGTCGCGAAGTCATTTCGAGAAATTGACGTTTTAAGTTTCGGTTTCCAAATTCAACCGGATGTATCTTCGCCAATAATTGTCAGCAGTTAGAATTTCTTTCAACATTATGAAGCCCTTTTTATATATTTTGATTCTGCATCAAAAGCTGAAAATATGTAGTCTTGAAGTCATTTCGAGAAATTGACGTTTTAAGTTTCTGTTTCCAAATTCAAACGGATGTATCTTCGCCAATAATTGTCAGAAGTTAGAATTTCTTTCAACATTATGAAGCCCTTTTTATATATTTTGATTCTGCATCAAAAGTTGAAAATATGTAGTCTCGAAGTCATTTCGAGGAATTGACGTTTTAAGTTTCTGTTTCCAAATTCAAACGGATGTATCTTCGCCAATAATTGTCAGAAATTAGAATTTCTTTCAACATTATGAAGCCCTTTTTATATATTTTGATTCTGCATCAAAAGCTGAAAATATGTAGTCTCGAAGTCATTTCGAGAAATTGACGTTTTAAGTTTCTGTTTCCAAATTCAAACGGATGTATCTTCGCCAATAATTGTCAGAAGTTAGAATTTCTTTCAACATTATGAAGCCCTTTTTATATATTTTGAATCTGCATCAAAAGCTGAAAATATGTAGTCTCGAAGTCATTTCGAGAAATCGACGTTTTAAGTCTCTGTTTCCTAATTCAAACGGATGTATCTTCGCCAATAATTGTCAGAAGTTAGAATTTCTTTCAACATTATGAAGCCCTTTTTATATATTTTGACTCTGCATCAAAAGCTGAAAATATGTAGTCTGGAAGTCATTTCGAGAAATTGACGTTTTAAGTTTCTGTTTCCAAATTCAAACGGATGTATCTTCGCCAATAATTGTCAGAAGTTAGAATTTCTTTCAACATTATGAACCCCTTTTTATATATGTTGATTCTGCATCAAAAGCTGAAAATATGTGGTCTCGAAGTCATTTCGAGAAATTGACGTTTTAAGTTTCTGTTTCCAAATTCAAACGGATGTATCTTCGCCAATAATTGTCAGAAGCCAGAATTTCTTTCAACATTATGAAGCCCTTTTTATATATTTTGACTCTGCTTCAAAAGCTGAAAATATGTGGTCGCGAAGTCATTTCGAGAAATTGACGTTTTAAGTTTCTGTTTCCAAATTCAAACGGATGTATCTTCGCCAATAATTGTCAGAAGTTAGAATTTCTTTCAACATTATGAACCCCTTTTTATATATGTTGATTCTGCATCAAAAGCTGAAAATATGTGGTCTCGAAGTCATTTCGAGATATTGGCGGTTTAAGTTTCTTTTCCTAAATTCAAACGGATGTATCTTCGCCAATAATTGTCAGAAGTCAGAATTTCTTTCAACATTATGAGGCCCTTTTTATATATTTTGACTCTGCATCAAAAGCTGAAAATATGTGGTCGCGAAGTCATTTCGAGAAATTGACGTTTTAAGTTTCGGTTTCCAAATTCAACCGGATGTATCTTCGCCAATAATTGTCAGAAGTTAGAATTTCTTTCAACATTATGAAGCCCTTTTTATATATTCTGATCTCTGCATCAAAAGCTGAAAATATGTAGTCTGCGAAGTCATTTCGAGAAATTGACGTTTTAAGTTTCGGTTTCCAAATTCAAACGGATGTATCTTCGCCAATAATTGTCAGAAGTTAGAATTTCTTTCAACATTATGAAGCCCTTTTTATATATTTTGACTGTGCATCAAAAGCTGAAAATATGTAGTCTCGAAGTCATTTCGAGAAATCGACGTTTTAAGTTTCTGTTTCCAAATTCAAACGGATGTATCTTCGCCAATAATTGTCAGAAGCTAGAATTTCTTTCAACATTATGAAGCCCTTGTTATATATTTTGACTCTGCATCAAAAGCTGAAAATATGTAGTCTCGAAGTCATTTCGAGAAATTGACGTTTTAAGTTTCTGTTTCCAAATTCAAACGGATGTATCTTCGCCAATAATTGTCAGAAGTTAGAATTTCTTTCAACATTATGAACCCCTTTTTATATATGTTGATTCTGCATCAAAAGCTGAAAATATGTGGTCTCGAAGTCATTTCGAGATACTGGCGGTTTAAGTTTCTTTTCCCAAATTCAAACGGATGTATCTTCGCCATAATTGTCAGAAGTCAGAATTTCTTTCAACATTATGAAGCCCTTTTTATATATTTGACTCTGCATCAAAAGCTGAAAATATGTGGTCGCGAAGTCATTTCGAGAAATTGACGTTTTAAGTTTCTGTTTCCAAATTCAAACGGATGTATCTTCGCCAATAATTGTCAGAAGTTAGAATTTCTTTCAACATTATGAACCCCTTTTTATATATGTTGATTCTGCATCAAAAGCTGAAAATATGTGGTCTCGAAGTCATTTCGAGATATTGGCGGTTTAAGTTTCTTTTCCCAAATTCAAACGGATGTATCTTCGCCAATAATTGTCAGAACTCAGAATTTCTTTCAACAATATGAAGCCCTTTTTATATATTTTGACTCTGCATCAAAAGCTGAAAATATGTAGTCGCGAAGTCATTTCGAGAAATTGACGTTTTAAGTTTCGGTTTCCAAATTCAACCGGATGTATCTTCGCCAATAATTGTCAGCAGTTAGAATTTCTTTCAACATTATGAAGCCCTTTTTATATATTTTGATTCTGCATCAAAAGCTGAAAATATGTAGTCTTGAAGTCATTTCGAGAAATTGACGTTTTAAGTTTCTGTTTCCAAATTCAAACGGATGTATCTTCGCCAATAATTGTCAGAAGTTAGAATTTCTTTCAACATTATGAACCCCTTTTTATATATTTTGATTCTGCATCAAAAGCTGAAAATATGTAGTCGCGAAGTCATTTCGAGAAATCGACGTTTTAAGTTTCTGTTTCCAAATTCAAACGGATGTATCTTCGCCAATAATTGTCAGAAGTTAGAATTTCTTTCAACATTATGAAGCCCTTTTTATATATTTTGATTCTGCATCAAAAGCTGAAAATATGTAGTCTCGAAGTCATTTCGAGAAATCGACGTTTTAAGTCTCTGTTTCCTAATTCAAACGGATGTATCTTCGCCAATAATTGTCAGAAGTTAGAATTTCTTTCAACATTATGAAGCCCTTTTTATATATTTTGACCCTGCTTCAAAAGCTGAAAATATGTAGTCTCGAAGTCATTTCGAGAAATTGACGTTTTAAGTTTCTGTTTCCAAATTCAAACGGATGTATCTTCGCCAATAATTGTCAGAAGTTAGAATTTCTTTCAACATTATGAAGCCCTTTTTATATATTCTGACTCTGCATCAAAAGCTGAAAATATGTAGTCGCGAAGTCATTTCGAGAAATTGACGTTTTAAGGTTCGGTTTCCAAATTCAAACGGATGTATCTTCGCCAATAATTGTCAGAAGTTAGAATTTCTTTCAACATTATGAAGCCCTTTTTATATATTTTGACTGTGCATCAAAAGCTGAAAATATGTAGTCTCGAAGTCATTTCGAGAAATCGACGTTTTAAGTTTCTGTTTCCAAATTCAAACGGATGTATCTTCGCCAATAATTGTCAGAAGTTAGAATTTCTTTCAACATTATGAAGCCCTTTTTATATATTTTGACTCTGCTTCAAAAGCTGAAAATATGTAGTCTCGAAGTCATTTCGAGAAATTGACGTTTTAAGTTTCTGTTTCCAAATTCAAACGGATGTATCTTCTCCAATAATTGTCAGAAGTTAGAATTTCTTTCAACATTATGAAACCATTTTTATATATGTTGATTCTGCATCAAAAGCTGAAAATATGTGGTCTCGAAGTCATTTCGAGATATTGGCGGTTTAAGTTTCTTTTCCCAAATTCAAACGGATGTATCTTCGCCAATAATTGTCAGAAGTCAGAATTTCTTTCAACATTATGAAGCCCTTTTTATATATTTTGACTCTGCATCAAAAGCTGAAAATATGTGGTCGCGAAGTCATTTCGAGAAATTGACGTTTTAAGTTTCTGTTTCCAAATTCAAACGGATGTATCTTCGCCAATAATTGTCAGAAGTTAGAATTTCTTTCAACATTATGAACCCCTTTTTATATATGTTGATTCTGGATCAAAAGCTGAAAATATGTAATCTCGAAGTCATTTCGAGATATTGGCGGTTTAAGTTTCTTTTCCCAAATTCAAACGGATGTATCTTCGCCAATAATTGTCAGAAGTCAGAATTTCTTTTAACATTATGAAGCCCTTTTTATATATTTTGACTCTGCATCAAAAGCTGAAAATATGTGGTCGCGAAGTCATTTCGAGAAATTGACGTTTTAAGTTTCGGTTTCCAAATTCAACCGGATGTATCTTCGCCAATAATTGTCAGCAGTTAGAATTTCTTTCAACATTATGAAGCCCTTTTTATATATTTTGATTCTGCATCAAAAGCTGAAAATATGTAGTCTTGAAGTCATTTCGAGAAATTGACGTTTTAAGTTTCTGTTTCCAAATTCAAATGGATGTATCTTCGCCAATAATTGTCAGAAGTTAGAATTTCTTTCAACATTATGAAGCCCTTTTTATATATTTTGATTCTGCATCAAAAGTTGAAAATATGTAGTCTCGAAGTCATTTCGAGAAATTGACGTTTTAAGTTTCTGTTTCCAAATTCAAACGGATGTATCTTCGCCAATAATTGTCAGAAGTTAGAATTTCTTTCAACATTATGAACCCCTTTTTATATATGTTGATTCTGCATCAAAAGCTGAAAATATGTGGTCTCGAAGTCATTTCGAGAAATTGACGTTTTAAGTTTCTGTTTCCAAATTCAAACGGATGTATCTTCGCCAATAATTGTCAGAACTCAGAATTTCTTTCAACAATATGAAGCCCTTTTTATATATTTTGACTCTGCATCAAAAGCTGAAAATATGTGGTCGCGAAGTCATTTCGAGAAATTGACGTTTTAAGTTTCGGTTTCCAAATTCAACCGGATGTATCTTCGCCAATAATTGTCAGCAGTTAGAATTTCTTTCAACATTATGAAGCCCTTTTTATATATTTTGATTCTGCATCAAAAGCTGAAAATATGTAGTCTTGAAGTCATTTCGAGAAATTGACGTTTTAAGTTTCTGTTTCCAAATTCAAACGGATGTATCTTCGCCAATAATTGTCAGAAGTTAGAATTTCTTTCAACATTATGAACCCCTTTTTATATATTTTGATTCTGCATCAAAAGCTGAAAATATGTAGTCGCGAAGTCATTTCGAGAAATCGACGTTTTAAGTTTCTGTTTCCAAATTCAAACGGATGTATCTTCGCCAATAATTGTCAGAAGTTAGAATTTCTTTCAACATTATGAAGCCCTTTTTATATATTCTGACTCTGCATCAAAAGCTGAAAATATGTAGTCTCGAAGTCATTTCGAGAAATCGACGTTTTAAGTCTCTGTTTCCTAATTCAAACGGATGTATCTTCGCCAATAATTGTCAGAAGTTAGAATTTCTTTCAACATTATGAAGCCCTTTTTATATATTTTGACCCTGCTTCAAAAGCTGAAAATATGTAGTCTCGAAGTCATTTCGCGAAATTGACGTTTTAAGTTTCTGTTTCCAAATTCAAACGGATGTATCTTCGCCAATAATTGTCAGAAGTTAGAATTTCTTTCAACATTATGAAGCCCTTTTTATATATTCTGACTCTGCATCAAAAGCTGAAAATATGTAGTCGCGAAGTCATTTCGAGAAATTGACGTTTTAAGTTTCGGTTTCCAAATTCAAACGGATGTATCTTCGCCAATAATTGTCAGAAGTTAGAATTTCTTTCAACATTATGAAGCCCTTTTTATATATTTTGACTGTGCATCAAAAGCTGAAAATATGTAGTCTCGAAGTCATTTCGAGAAATTGACGTTTTAAGTTTCTGTTTCCAAATTCAAACGGATGTATCTTCTCCAATAATTGTCAGAAGTTAGAATTTCTTTCAACATTATGAAACCATTTTTATATATGTTGATTCTGCATCAAAAGCTGAAAATATGTGGTCTCGAAGTCATTTCGAGATATTGGCGGTTTAAGTTTCTTTTCCCAAATTCAAACGGATGTATCTTCGCCAATAATTGTCAGAAGTCAGAATTTCTTTCAACATTATGAAGCCCTTTTTATATATTTTGACTCTGCATCAAAAGCTGAAAATATGTGGTCGCGAAGTCATTTCGAGAAATTGACGTTTTAAGTTTCTGTTTCCAAATTCAAACGGATGTATCTTCGCCAATAATTGTCAGAAGTTAGAATTTCTTTCAACATTATGAACCCCTTTTTATATATGTTGATTCTGGATCAAAAGCTGAAAATATGTGGTCTCGAAGTCATTTCGAGATATTGGCGGTTTAAGTTTCTTTTCCCAAATTCAAACGGATGTATCTTCGCCAATAATTGTCAGAAGTCAGAATTTCTTTTAACATTATGAAGCCCTTTTTATATATTTTGACTCTGCATCAAAAGCTGAAAATATGTGGTCGCGAAGTCATTTCGAGAAATTGACGTTTTAAGTTTCGGTTTCCAAATTCAACCGGATGTATCTTCGCCAATAATTGTCAGCAGTTAGAATTTCTTTCAACATTATGAAGCCCTTTTTATATATTTTGATTCTGCATCAAAAAGCTGAAAATATGTAGTCTTGAAGTCATTTCGAGAAATTGACGTTTTAAGTTTCTGTTTCCAAATTCAAATGGATGTATCTTCGCCAATAATTGTCAGAAGTTAGAATTTCTTTCAACATTATGAAGCCCTTTTTATATATTTTGATTCTGCATCAAAAGTTGAAAATATGTAGTCTCGAAGTCATTTCGAGAAATTGACGTTTTAAGTTTCTGTTTCCAAATTCAAACGGATGTATCTTCGCCAATAATTGTCAGAAGTTAGAATTTCTTTCAACATTATGAAGCCCTTTTTATATATTTTGACTCTGCATCAAAAGCTGAAAATATGTAGTCTCGAAGTCATTTCGAGAAATTGACGTTTTAAGTTTCTGTTTCCAAATTCAAACTGATGTATCTTCGCCAATAATTGTCAGTAGTTAGAATTTCTTTCAACATTATGAAGCCCTTTTTATATATTTTGACTATGCATCAAAAGCTGAAAATATGTAGTCTCGAAGTCATTTCGAGAAATTGACGTTTTAAGTTCCTGTTTCCAAATTCAAACGGATGTATCTTCGCCAATAATTGTCAGAAGTTAGAATTTCTTTCAACATTATGAAACCATTTTTATATATTTTGACTCTGCATCAAAAGCTGAAAATATGTAGTCTCGAAGTCATTTCGAGAAATTGACGCTTTAAGTTTCTGTTTCCAAATTCAAACGGATGTATCTTCGCCAATAATTGTCAGCAGTTAGAATTTCTTTCAACATTATGAAACCCTTTTTATATATTTTGATTCTGCATCAAAAGCTGAAAATATGTAGTCTCGAAGTCATTTCGAGCAATCGACGTTTTAAGTTTCTGTTTCCAAATTCAAACGGATGTATCTTCGCCAATAATTGTCAGAAGTTAGAATTTCTTTCAACATTATGAAGCCCTTTTTATATATTTTGATTCTGCATCAAAAGCTGAAAATATGTAGTCTCAAAGTCATTTCGAGAAATTGACGCTTTAAGTTTCTGTTCCCAAATTCAAACGGATGTATCTTCGCCAATAATTGTCAGAAGTTAGAATTTCTTTCAACATTATGAAGCCCTTTTTATATATTTTGACCCTGCATCAAAAGCTGAAAATATGTAGTCTCGGAGTCATTTCGAGAAATTGACGGTTTAAGTTTCTGTTTCCAAATTTAAATGGATGTATCTTCGCCAATAATTGTCAGAAGTTAGAATTTCTTTCAACATTATGAAGCCATTTTTTATATATTTTGACTCTGCATCAAAAGCTGAAAATATGTAGTCTCGAAGTCATTTCGCGAAATTGACGTTTAAAGTTTCTGTTTCCAAATTCAAACGGATGTATCTTCGCCAATAATTGTCAGAAGTTAAAATTTCTTTCAACATTATGAAGCCCTTTTTATATATTTTGACTCTGCAACAAAAGCTGAAAATATGTAGTCTGGAAGTCATTTCGAGAAATTGACGTTTTAAGTTCCTGTTTCCAAATTCAAACGGATGTATCTTCGCCAATAATTGTCAGAAGTTAGAATTTCTTTCAACATTATGAAGCCCTTTTTATATATTTTGACTCTGCATCAAAAGCTGAAAATATGTAGTCTCGAAGTCATTTCGAGAAATTGACGTTTTAAGTTTCTGTTTCCAAATTCAAACGGATGTATCTTCGCCAATAATTGTCAGAAGTTAGAATTTCTTTCAACATTATGAAACCATTTTTATATATTTTGACTCTGCATCAAAAGCTGAAAATATGTAGTCTCGAAGTCATTTCGAGAAATTGACGTTTAAAGTTTCTGTTTCCAAATTCAAACGGATGTATCTTCGCCAATAATTGTCAGCAGTTAGAATTTCTTTCAACATTATGAAGCCCTTTTTATATATTTTGATTCTGCATCAAAAGCTGAAAATATGTAGTCTCGAAGTCATTTCGAGCAATCGACGTTTTAAGTTTCTGTTTCCAAATTCAAACGGATGTATCTTCGCCAATAATTGTCAGAAGTTAGAATTTCTTTCAACATTATGAAGCCCTTTTTATATATTTTGATTCTGCATCAAAAGCTGAAAATATGTAGTCGCGAAGTCATTTCGAGAAATTGACGTTTTAAGTTTCGGTTTCCAAATTCAAACGGATGTATCTTCGCCAATAATTGTCATTATGAAGCCCTTTTTATATATTTTGATTCTGCATCAAAAGCTGAAAATATGTAGTGTAGAAGTGATTTCGCGAAATTGACGTTTTAAGTTTCTGTTTCCAAATTCAAACGGATGTATCTTCGCCAATAATTGTCAGAAGTTAGAATTTCTTTCAACATTATGAAGCCCTTTTTATATATTTTGACTGTGCATCAAAAGCTGAAAATATGTAGTCTCGAAGTCATTTCGAGAAATCGACGTTTTAAGTTTCTGTTTCCAAATTCAAATGGATGTATCTTCGCCAATAATTGTCAGAAGTTAGAATTTCTTTCAACATTATGAAGCCCTTTTTATATATTTTGACTCTGCATCAAAAGCTGAAAATATGTAGTCTCGAAGTCATTTCGAGAAATTGACGTTTTAAGTTTCTGTTTCCAAATTCAAACGGATGTATCTTCGCTAATAATTGTCAGAAGTTAGAATTTCTTTCAACATTATGAAGCCCTTTTTATATATTTTGATTCTGCATCAAAAGCTGAAAATATGTAGTCTCGAAGTCATTTCGAGCAATCGACGTTTTAAGTTTCTGTTTTCAAATTCAAACGGATGTATCTTCGCCAATAATTGTCAGAAGTTAGAATTTCGTTCAACATTATGAAGCCCTTTTTATATATTTTGATTCTGCATCAAAAGCTGAAAATATGTAGTCTCGAAGTCATTTCGAGAAATTGACGCTTTAAGTTTCTGTTTCCAAATTCAAACGGATGTATCTTCGCCAATAATTGTCAGAAGTTAGAATTTCTTTCAACATTATGAAACCATTTTTATATATTTTGACCCTGAATCAAAAGCTGAAAATATGTAGTCTCGAAGTCATTTCGAGAAATTGACGTTTTAAGTTTCTGTTTCCAAATTCAAACGGATGTATCTTCGCCAATAATTGTCAGAAGTTAGAATTTCTTTCAACATTATGAACCCCTTTTTATATATTTTGACTATGCATCAAAAGCTGAAAATATGTAGTCTCGAAGTCATTTCGAGAAATTGACGTTTTAAGTTTCTGTTTCCAAATTCAAACGGATGTATCTTCGCCAATAATTGTCAGAAGTTAGAATTTCTTTCAACATTATGAACCCCTTTTTATATATTTTGACTATGCATCAAAAGCTGAAAATATGAAGTCTCGAAGTCATTTCGAGAAATTGACGTTTTAAGTTTCTGTTTCCAAATTCAAACGGATGTATCTTCGCCAATAATTGTCAGAAGTTAGAATTTCTTTCATCATTATGAAGCCCTTATTATATATTTTGATTCTGCATCAAAAGCTTAAAATATGTAGTCTCGAAGTCATTTCGCGAAACTGACGTTTTAAGTTTCTGTTTCCAAATTCAAACGGATGTATCTTCGCCAATAATTGTCAGAAGTTAGAATTTCTTTCATCATTATGAAGCCCTTTTTATATATTTTGATTCTGCATCAAAAGCTGAAAATATGTAGTCTCGAAGTCATTTCGAGAAATTGACGTTTTAAGTTTCTGTTTCCAAATTCAAACGGATGTATCTTCGCCAATAATTGTCAGAAGTTAGAATTTCTTTCAACATTATGAAGCCCTTTTTATATATTTTGACTATGCATCAAAAGCTGAAAATATGTAGTCTCGAAGTCATTTCGAGAAATTGACGTTTTAAGTTTCTGTTTCCAAATTCAAACGGATGTATCTTCGCCAATAATTGTCAGAAGTTAGAATTTCTTTCAACATTATGAAGCCCTTTTTATATATTTTGACTCTGCATCAAAAGCTGAAAATATGTAGTCTCGAAGTCATTTCGAGAAATTGACGTTTAAAGTTTCTGTTTCCAAATTCAAACGGATGTATCTTCGCCAATAATTGTCAGCAGTTAGAATTTCTTTCAACATTATGAAGCCCTTTTTTATATATTTTGATTCTGCATCAAAAGCTGAAAATATGTAGTCTCGAAGTCATTTCGAGCAATCGACGTTTTAAGTTTCTGTTTCCAAATTCAAACGGATGTATCTTCGCCAATAATTGTCAGAAGTTAGAATTTCTTTCAACATTATGAAGCCCTTTTTATATATTTTGATTCTGCATCAAAAGCTGAAAATATGTAGTCGCGAAGTCATTTCGAGAAATTGACGTTTTAAGTTTCGGTTTCCAAATTCAAACGGATGTATCTTCGCCAATAATTGTCATTATGAAGCCCTTTTTATATATTTTGATTCTGCATCAAAAGCTGAAAATATGTAGTGTAGAAGTGATTTCGCGAAATTGACGTTTTAAGTTTCTGTTTCCAAATTCAAACGGATGTATCTTCGCCAATAATTGTCAGAAGTTAGAATTTCTTTCAATATTATGAAGCCCTTTTTATATATTTTGACTGTGCATCAAAAGCTGAAAATATGTAGTCTCGAAGTCATTTCGAGAAATCGACGTTTTAAGTTTCTGTTTCCAAATTCAAATGGATGTATCTTCGCCAATAATTGTCAGAAGTTAGAATTTCTTTCAACATTATGAAGCCCTTTTTATATATTTTGACTCTGCATCAAAAGCTGAAAATATGTAGTCTCGAAGTCATTTCGAGAAATTGACGTTTTAAGTTTCTGTTTCCAAATTCAAACGGATGTATCTTCGCCAATAATTGTCAGAAGTTAGAATTTCTTTCAACATTATGAAGCCCTTTTTATATATTTTGATTCTGCATCAAAAGCTGAAAATATGTAGTCTCGAAGTCATTTCGAGCAATCGACGTTTTAAGTTTCTGTTTTCAAATTCAAACGGATGTATCTTCGCCAATAATTGTCAGAAGTTAGAATTTCGTTCAACATTATGAAGCCCTTTTTATATATTTTGATTCTGCATCAAAAGCTGAAAATATGTAGTCTCGAAGTCATTTCGAGAAATTGACGCTTTAAGTTTCTGTTTCCAAATTCAAACGGATGTATCTTCGCCAATAATTGTCAGAAGTTAGAATTTCTTTCAACATTATGAAACCATTTTTATATATTTTGACCCTGAATCAAAAGCTGAAAATATGTAGTCTCGAAGTCATTTCGAGAAATTGACGTTTTAAGTTTCTGTTTCCAAATTCAAACGGATGTATCTTCGCCAATAATTGTCAGAAGTTAGAATTTCTTTCAACATTATGAACCCCTTTTTATATATTTTGACTATGCATCAAAAGCTGAAAATATGTAGTCTCGAAGTCATTTCGAGAAATTGACGTTTTAAGTTTCTGTTTCCAAATTCAAACGGATGTATCTTCGCCAATAATTGTCAGAAGTTAGAATTTCTTTCAACATTATGAACCCCTTTTTATATATTTTGACTATGCATCAAAAGCTGAAAATATGTAGTCTCGAAGTCATTTCGAGAAATTGACGTTTTAAGTTTCTGTTTCCAAATTCAAACGGATGTATCTTCGCCAATAATTGTCAGAAGTTAGAATTTCTTTCATCATTATGAAGCCCTTATTATATATTTTGATTCTGCATCAAAAGCTTAAAATATGTAGTCTCGAAGTCATTTCGAGAAATTGACGTTTTAAGTTTCTGTTTCCAATTCAAACGGGATGTATCTTCGCCAATAATTGTCAGAAGTTAGAATTTCTTTCATCATTATGAAGCCCTTATTATATATTTTGATTCTGCATCAAAAGCTTAAAAATATGTAGTCTCGAAGTCATTTCGAGAAATTGACGTTTTAAGTTTCTGTTTCCAAATTCAAACGGATGTATCTTCGCCAATAATTGTCAGAAGTTAGAATTTCTTTCAACATTATGAACCCCTTTTTATATATTTTGACTATGCATCAAAAGCTGAAAATATGTAGTCTCGAAGTCATTTCGAGAAATTGACGTTTTAAGTTTCTGTTTCCAAATTCAAACGGATGTATCTTCGCCAATAATTGTCAGAAGTTAGAATTTCTTTCAACATTATGAAGCCCTTGTTATATATTTTGACTGTGCATCAAAAGCTGAAAATATGTAGTCTCGAAGTCATTTCGAGAAATCGACGCTTTAAGTTTCTGTTTCCAAATTCAAATGGATGTATCTTCGCCAATAATTGTCAGAAGTTAGAATTTCTTTCAACATTATGAAACCCTTTTTATATATTTTGATTCTACATCAAAAGCTGAAAATATGTAGTCTCGAAGTCATTTCGCGAAATTGACGTTTTAAGTTTCTGTTTCCAAATTCAAACGGATGTATCTTCGCCAATAATTGTCAGAAGTTAGAATTTCTTTCAACATTATGAAGCCCTTTTTATATATTTTGACTGTGCATCAAAAGCTGAAAATATGTAGTCGCGAAGTCATTTCGAGAAATTGACGTTTTAAGTTTCGGTTTCCAAATTCAAACGGATGTATCTTCGCCAATAATTGTCAGAAGTCAGAATTTCTTTCAACATTATGAAGCCCTTTTTATATATTTTGACTCTGCATCAAAAGCTGAAAATATGTAGTCTCGAAGTCATTTCGAGAAATCGACGTTTTAAGTTTCTGTTTCCAAATTCAAACGGATGTATCTTCGCCAATAATTGTCAGAAGTCAGAATTTCTTTCAACATTATGAAGCCCTTTTTATATATTTTGATTCTGCATCAAAAGCTGAAAATATGTAGTCTCGAAGTCAATTCGAGAAATTGACGTTTTAAGTTTCGGTTTCCAAATTCAAACGGATGTATCTTCGCCAATAATTGTCAGAAGTTAGAATTTCTTTCAACATAATGAAGCCCTTTTTATATATTTTGATTTTGCATCAAAAGCTGAAAATATGTAGTCTCGAAGTCATTTCGAGAAATTGACGTTTTAAGTTTCTGTTTCCAAATTCAAACGGATGTATCTTCGCCAATAATTGTCAGAAGTTAGAATTTCTTTCATGATTATGAAGCCATTTTTATATATTTTGACTCTGCATCAAAAGCTGAAAATATGTAGTCTCGAAGTCATTTCGAGAAATTGACGTTTTAAGTTTCTGTTTCCAAATTCAAACGGATGTATCTTCGCCAATAATTGTCAGAAGTTAGAATTTCTTTCAACATTATGAAGCCATTTTTATATATTTTGACTCTGCATCAAAAGCTGAAAATATGTAGTCTCGAAGTCATTTCGAGAAATTGACGTTTTAAGTTTCTGTTTCCAAATTCAAACGGATGTATCTTCGCCAATAATTGTCAGAAGTTAGAATTTCTTTCAACATTATGAAGCCCTTTTTATATATTTTGACTCTGCATCAAAAGCTGAAAATATGTAGTCTCGAAGTCATTTCGAGAAATTGACGTTTTAAGTTTCTGTTTCCAAATTCAAACGGATGTATCTTCGCCAATAATTGTCAGAAGTTAGAATTTCTTTCAACATTATGAAGCCCTTTTTATATATTTTGACTCTGCATCAAAAGCTGAAAATATGTAGTCTCGAAGTCATTTCGAGAAATTGACGTTTTAAGTTTCTGTTTCCAAATTCAAACGGATGTATCTTCGCCAATAATTGTCAGAAGTTAGAATTTCTTTCAGAATTATGAAGCCCTTTTTACATATTTTGATTCTGCATCAAAAGCTGAAAATATGTAGTCTCGAAGTCATTTCGAGAAATTGACGTTTTAAGTTTCTGTTTCCAAATTCAAACGGATGTATCATCGCCAATAATTGTCAGAAGTTAGAATTTCTTTCAACATTATGAAGCCCTTTTTATATATTTTGACTGTGCATCAAAAGCTGAAAATATGTAGTCTCGAAGTCATTTCGAGAAATCGACGTTTTAAGTTTCTGTTTCCAAATTCAAACGGATGTATCTTCGCCAATAATTGTCAGAAGTTAGAATTTCTTTCAACATTATGAAGCCCTTTTTATATATTTTGACTATACATCAAAAGCTGAAAATATGTAGTCTTGAAGTCATTTCGAGAAATCGACGTTTTAAGTTTCTGTTTCCAAATTCAAACGGATGTATCTTCGCCAATAATTGTCAGAAGTCAGAATTTCTTTCAACATTATGAGGCCCTTTTTATATATTTTGACTCTGCATCAAAAGCTGAAAATATGTAGTCTCGAAGTCATTTCGTTTTTGAATTGACGTTTTAAGTTTCTGTTTCCAAATTCAAACGGATGTATCTTCGCCAATAATTGTCAGAAGTTAGAATTTCTTTCAACATTGTGAAGCCCTTTTTATATATTTTGACTCTGCATCAAAAGCTGAAAATATGTAGTCTCGAAGTCATTTCGTTTTTGAATTGACGTTTTAAGTTTCTGTTTCCAAATTCAAATGGATGTATCTTCGCCAATAATTGTCAGAAGTTAGAATTTCTTTCAACATTATGAAGCCCTTTTTATATATTTTGACTGTGCATCAAAAGCTGAAAATATGTAGTCTCGAAGTCATTTCGAGAAATTGACGTTTTAAGTTTCGGTTTCCAAATTCAAACGGATGTATCTTCGCCAATAATTGTCAGAAGTCAGAATTTCTTTCAACATTATGAAGCCCTTTTTATATATTTTGACTCTGCATCAAAAGCTGAAAATATGTAGTCTCGAAGTCATTTCGAGAAA
Source organism: Drosophila grimshawi (assembly GCF_018153295.1). Classification (NCBI taxonomy): domain Eukaryota; kingdom Metazoa; phylum Arthropoda; class Insecta; order Diptera; family Drosophilidae; genus Drosophila; species Drosophila grimshawi. The sequence goes on from NW_025063532.1 coordinate 42,449, forward strand.
TTGACGTTTTAAGTTTCTGTTTCCAAATTCAAACGGATGTATCTTCGCCAATAATTGTCAGAAGTAAGAATTTCTTTCACATTATGAAGCCCTTTTTATATATTTTGATTCTGCATCAAAAGCTGAAAATATGTAGTCTCGAAGTCATTTCGAGAAATTGACGTTTTAAGTTTCTGTTTCCAAATTCAAACGGATGTATCTTCGCCAATAATTGTCAGAAGTTAGAATTTCTTTCAACATAATGAAGCCCTTTTTATATATTTTAACTCTGCATCAAAAGCTGAAAATATGTAGTCTCGAAGTCATTTCGAGAAATTGACGTTTTAAGTTTCTGTTTCCAAATTCAAACGGATGTATCTTCGCCAATAATTGTCAGAAGTTAGAATTTCTTTCAACATTATGAAGCCATTTTTATATATTTTGACTCTGCATCAAAAGCTGAAAATATGTAGTCTCGAAGTCATTTCGAGAAATTGACGTTTTAAGTTTCTGTTTCCAAATTCAAACGGATGTATCTTCGCCAATAATTGTCAGAAGTTAGAATTTCTTTCAACATTATGAAGCCATTTTTATATATTTTGACTCTGCATCAAAAGCTGAAAATATGTAGTCTCGAAGTCATTTCGAGAAATTGACGTTTTAAGTTTCTGTTTCCAAATTCAAACGGATGTATCTTCGCCAATAATTGTCAGAAGTTAGAATTTCTTTCAACATTATGAAGCCCTTTTTATATATTTTGACTCTGCATCAAAAGCTGAAAATATGTAGTCTCGAAGTCATTTCGTTTTTGAATTGACGTTTTAAGTTTCTGTTTCCAAATTCAAACGGATGTATCTTCGCCAATAATTGTCAGAAGTTAGAATTTCTTTCAACATTATGAAGCCCTTTTTACATATTTTGATTCTGCATCAAAAGCTGAAAATATGTAGTCTCGAAGTCATTTCGAGAAATTGACGTTTTAAGTTTCTGTTTCCAAATTCAAACGGATGTATCTTCGCCAATAATTGTCAGAAGTTAGAATTTCTTTCAACATTATGAAGCCCTTTTTTATATATTTTGACTGTGCATCAAAAGCTGAAAATATGTAGTCTCGATGTCATTTCGAGAAATCGACGCTTTAAGTTTCTGTTTCCAAATTCAAACGGATGTATCTTCGCCAATAATTGTCAGAAGTTAGAATTTCTTTCAACATTATGAAGCCCTTTTTATATATTTTGATTCTACATCAAAAGCTGAAAATATGTAGTCTCGAAGTCATTTCGCGAAATTGACGTTTTAAGTTTCTGTTTCCAAATTCAAATGGATGTATCTTCGCCAATAATTGTCAGAAGTTAGAATTTCTTTCAACATTATGAAGCCCTTTTTATATATTTTGACTCTGCTTCAAAAGCTGAAAATATGTAGTCTCGAAGTCATTTCGAGAAATTGACGTTTTAAGTTTCTGTTTCCAAATTCAAACGGATGTATCTTCGCCAATAATTGTCAGAAGTCAGAATTTCTTTCAACATTATGAGGCCCTTTTTATATATTTTGACTCTGCATCAAAAGCTGAAAATATGTAGTCTCGAAGTCATTTCGTTTTTGAATTGACGTTTTAAGTTTCTGTTTCCAAATTCAAACGGATGTATCTTCGCCAATAATTGTCAGAAGTTAGAATTTCTTTCAACATTGTGAAGCCCTTTTTATATATTTTGACTCTGCATCAAAAGCTGAAAATATGTAGTCTCGAAGTCATTTCGTTTTAGAATTGACGTTTTAAGTTTCTGTTTCCAAATTCAAACGGATGTATCTTCGCCAATAATTGTCAGAAGTTAGAATTTCTTTCAACATTATGAAGCCATTTTTATATATATTGATTTTGCGTCAAAAGCTGAAAATATGTAGTCTCGAAGTCATTTCGAGAAATTGACGTTTTAAGTTTCTGTTTCCAAATTCAAACGGATGTATCTTCGCCAATAATTGTCAGAAGTCAGAATTTCTTTCAACATTATGAAGCCCTTTTTATATATTTTGACTCTGCATCAAAAGCTGAAAATATGTAGTCTCGAAGTCATTTCGAGAAATTGACGTTTTAAGTTTCTGTTTCCAAATTCAAACGGATGTATCTTCGCCAATAATTGTCAGAAGTCAGAATTTCTTTCAACATTATGAGGCCCTTTTTATATATTTTGACTCTGCATCAATAGCTGAAAATATGTAGTCTCGAAGTCATTTCGTTTTTGAATTGACGTTTTAAGTTTCTGTTTCCAAATTCAAACGGATGTATCTTCGCCAATAATTGTCAGAAGTTAGAATTTCTTTCAACATTATGAAGCCCTTTTTATATATTTTGACTCTGCATCAAAAGCTGAAAATATGTAGTCTCGAAGTCATTTCGTTTTTGAATTGACGTTTTAAGTTTCTGTTTCCAAATTCAAACGGATGTATCTTCGCCAATAATTGTCAGAAGTTAGAATTTCTTTCAACATTATGAAGCCCTTTTTATATAATTTTGACTCTGCATCAAACGCTGAAAATATGTAGTCTCGAAGCCATTTCGAGAAATTGGACGTTTTAAGTTTCTGTTTCCAAATTCAAACGGATGTATCTTCGCCAATAATTGTCAGAAGTTAGAATTTCTTTCAGAATTATGAAGCCCTTTTTACATATTTTGATTCTGCATCAAAAGCTGAAAATATGTAGTCTCGAAGTCATTTCGAGAAATTGACGTTTTAAGTTCCTGTTTCCAAATTCAAACGGATGTATCTTCGCCAATAATTGTCAGAAGTTAGAATTTCTTTCAACATTATGAAGCCCTTTTTATATATTTTGATTCTGCATCAGAAGCTGAAAATATGTAGTCTCGAAGTCATTTCGAGTAATTGACGTTTTAAGTTTCTGTTTCCAAATTCAAACGGATGTATCTTCGCCAATAATTGTCAGAAGTTAGAATTTCTTTCAACATTATGAAGCCCTTTTTATATATTTTGACTCTGCATCAAAAGCTGAAAATATGTAGTCTCGAAGTCATTTCGAGAAATTGACGTTTTAAGTTTCTGTTTCCAAATTCAAACCGATATATCTTCGCCAATAATTGTCAGAAGTTAGAATTTCTTTCAACATTATGAAGCCCTTTTTATATATTTTGACTCTGCATCAAAAGCTGAAAATATGTAGTCTCGGAGTCATTTCGAGAAATTGACGTTTTAAGTTTCTGTTTCCAAATTCAAATGGATGTATCTTCGCCAATAATTGTCAGAAGTCAGAATTTCTTTCAACATTATGAAGCCCTTTTTATATATTTTGACTCTGCTTCAAAAGCTGAAAATATGTAGTCTCGAAGTCATTTCGAGAAATTGACGTTTTAAGTTTCTGTTTCCAAATTCAAACGGATGTATCTTCGCCAATAATTGTCAGAAGTTAGAATTTCTTTCAACATTATGAAGCCCTTTTTATATATTTTGACTCTGCATCAAAAGCTGAAAATATGTAGTCGCGAAGTCATTTCGAGAAATTGACGTTTTAAGTTTCGGTTTCCAAATTCAAACGGATGTATCTTCGCCAATAATTGTCAGCAGTTAGAATTTATTTCAACATTATGAAGCCCTTTTTATATATTTTGATTCTGCATCAAAAGCTGAAAATATGTAGTCTCGAAGTCATTTCGAGAAATCGACGTTTTAAGTTTCTGTTTCCAAATTCAAACGGATGTATCTTCGCCAATAATTGTCAGCAGTTAGAATTTCTTTCAACATTATGAAGCCCTTTTTATATATTTTGATTCTGCATCAAATGCTGAAAATATGTAGTCTCGAAGTCATTTCGAGAAATTGGCGTTTTAAGTTTCTGTTTCCAAATTCAAACGGATGTATCTTCGCCAATAATTGTCATTATGAAGCCCTTTTTTATATATTTTGATTCTGCATCAAAAGCTGAAAATATGTAGTCTCGAAGTCATTTCGCGAAATTGACGTTTTAAGTTTCTGTTTCCAAATTCAAACGGATGTATCTTCGCCAATAATTGTCAGAAGTTAGAATTTCTTTCAACATTATGAAGCCCTTTTTATATATTTTGACTCTGCATCAAAAGCTGAAAATATGTAGTCTCGAAGTCATTTCGAGAAATTGACGTTTTAAGTTTCTGTTTCCAAATTCAAACGGATGTATCTTCGCCAATAATTGTCAGAAGTTAGAATTTCTTTCAACATTATGAAGCCCTTTTTATATATTTTGATTCTGCATCAAAAGCTGAAAATATGTAGTCTCGAAGTCATTTCGAGAAATCGACGTTTTAAGTCTCTGTTTCCAAATTCAAACGGATGTATCTTCGCCAATAATTGTCAGAAGTTAGAATTTCTTTCAACATTATGAAGCCCTTTTTATATATTTTGACTCTGCATCAAAAGCTGAAAATATGTAGTCTCGAAGTCATTTCGAGGAATTGACGTTTTAAGTTTCTGTTTCCAAATTCAAATGGATGTATCTTCGCCAATAATTGTCAGAAGTTAGAATTTCTTTCAACATTATGAAGCCCTTTTTATATATTTTGACTGTGCATCAAAAGCTGAAAATATGTAGTCTCGAAGTCATTTCGAGAAATCGACGTTTTAAGTTTCTGTTTCCAAATTCAAACGGATGTATCTTCGCCAATAATTGTCAGAAGTTAGAATTTCTTTCAACATTATGAAGCCCTTTTTATATATTTTAATTCTGCATCAAAAGCTGAAAATATGTAGTCTCGAAGTCATTTCGAGAAATTGACGTTTTAAGTTTCTGTTTCCAAATTCAAACCGATATATCTTCGCCAATAATTGTCAGAAGTTAGAATTTCTTTCAACATTATGAAGCCCTTTTTATATATTTTGACTCTGCATCAAAAGCTGAAAATATGTAGTCTCGGAGTCATTTCGAGAAATTGACGTTTTAAGTTTCTGTTTCCAAATTCAAATGGATGTATCTTCGCCAATAATTGTCATAAGTTAGAATTTCTTTCAACATTATGAAGCCATTTTTATATATTTTGACTCTGCATCAAAAGCTGAAAATATGTAGTCTCGAAGTCATTTCGCGAAATTGACGTTTAAAGTTTCTGTTTCCAAATTCAAACGGATGTATCTTCGCCAATAATTGTCAGAAGTTAGAATTTCTTTCAACATTATGAAGCCCTTTTTATATATTTTGACTCTGCATCAAAAGCTGAAAATATGTAGTCGCGAAGTCATTTCGAGAAATTGACGTTTTAAGTTTCGGTTTCCAAATTCAAACGGATGTATCTTCGCCAATAATTGTCAGCAGTTAGAATTTCTTTCAACATTATGAAGCCCTTTTTATATATTTTGATTCTGCATCAAAAGCTGAAAATATGTAGTCTCGAAGTCATTTCGAGAAATTGACGTTTTAAGTTTCTGTTTCCAAATTCAAACGGATGTATCTTCGCCAATAATTGTCAGAAGTTAGAATTTCTTTCAACATTATGAAGCCCTTTTTATATATTTTGATTCTGCATCAAAAGCTGAAAATATGTAGTCTCGAAGTCATTTCGAGAAATTGACGTTTTAAGTTTCTGTTTCCAAATTCAAACGGATGTATCTTCGCCAATAAATGTCATTATGAAGCCCTTTTTATATATTTTGATTCTGCATCAAAAGCTGAAAATATGTAGTGTAGAAGTGATTTCGCGAAATTGACGTTTTAAGTTTCTGTTTCCAAATTCAAACGGATGTATCTTCGCCAATAATTGTCAGAAGTTAGAATTTCTTTCAACATTATGAAGCCCTTTTTATATATTTTGACTGTGCATCAAAAGCTGAAAATATGTAGTCGCGAAGTCATTTCGAGAAATCGACGTTTTAAGTTTCTGTTTCCAAATTCAAACGGATGTATCTTCGCCAATAATTGTCAGAAGTTAGAATTTCTTTCAACATTATGAAGCCCTTTTTATATATTTTGACGCTGCTTCAAAAGCTGAAAATATGTAGTCTCGAAGTCATTTCGAGAAATTGACGTTTTAAGTTTCTGTTTCCAAATTCAAACGGATGTATCTTCGCCAATAATTGTCAGAAGTTAGAATTTCTTTCAACATTAGTAAGCCCTTTTTATATATTTTGATTCTGCATCAAAAGCTGAAAATATGTAGTCTCGAAGTCATTTCGAGAAATTGACGTTTTAAGTTTCTGTTTCCAAATTCAAACGGATGTATCTTCGCCAATAATTGTCAGAAGTTAGAATTTCTTTCAACATTATGAAGCCCTTTTTATATATTTTGACTCTGCATCAAAAGCTGAAAATATGTAGTTTCGAAGTCATTTCGAGAAATTGACGTTTTAAGTTTCTGTTTCCAAATTCAAACGGATGTATCTTCGCCAATAATTGTCAGAAGTTAGAATTTCTTTCAACATTATGAAGCCCTTTTTATATATTTTGACTGTGCATCAAAAGCTGAAAATATGTAGTCTCGAAGTCATTTCGAGAAATCGACGTTTTAAGTTTCTGTTTCCAAATTCAAACGGATGTATCTTCGCCAATAATTGTCAGAAGTTAGAATTTCTTTCAACATTATGAAGCCCTTTTTATATATTTTGACTCTGCATCAAAAGCTGAAAATATGTAGTCTCGAAGTCATTTCGAGAAATTGACGTTTTATGTTTCTGTTTCCAAATTCAAACGGATGTATCTTCGCCAATAATTGTCAGAAGTTAGAATTTCTTTCAACATTATGAATCCCTTTTTATATATTTTGATTCTGCATCAAAAGCTGAAAATATGTAGTCTCGAAGTCATTTCGAGAAATTGACGTTTTAAGTTTCTGTTTCCAAATTCAAACGGATGTATCTTCGCCAATAATTGTCAGAAGTTAGAATTTCTTTCAACATTATGAAGCCCTTTTTATATATTTTGATTCTGCATCAAAAGCTGAAAATATGTAGTCTCGAAGTCATTTCGAGAAATTGACGTTTTAAGTTTCTGTTTCCAAATTCAAACGGATGTATCTTCGCCAATAATTGTCATTATGAAGCCCTTTTTATATATTTTGATTCTGCATCAAAAGCTGAAAATATGTAGTGTAGAAGTGATTTCGCGAAATTGACGTTTTAAGTTTCTGTTTCCAAATTCAAACGGATGTATCTTCGCCAATAATTGTCAGAAGTTAGAATTTCTTTCAACATTATGAAGCCCTTTTTATATATTTTGACTGTGCATCAAAAGCTGAAAATATGTAGTCTCGAAGTCATTTCGAGAAATCGACGTTTTAAGTTTCTGTTTCCAAATTCAAACGGATGTATCTTCGCCAATAATTGTCAGAAGTTAGAATTTCTTTCAACATTATGAAGCCCTTTTTATATATTTTGACGCTGCATCAAAAGCTGAAAATATGTTAGTCTCGAAGTCATTTCGAGAAATTGACGTTTTAAGTTTCTGTTTCCAAATTCAAACGGATGTATCTTCGCCAATAATTGTCAGAAGTTAGAATTTCTTTCAACATTATGAAGCCCTTTTTATATATTTTGATTCTGCATCAAAAGCTGAAAATATGTAGTCTCGAAGTCATTTCGAGAAATTGACGTTTTAAGTTTCTGTTTCCAAATTCAAATGGATGTATCTTCGCCAATAATTGTCAGAAGTTAGAATTTCTTTCAACATTATGAAGCCCTTTTTATATATTTTGACTCTGCATCAAAAGCTGAAAATATGTAGTTTCGAAGTCATTTCGAGAAATTGACGTTTTAAGTTTCTGTTTCCAAATTCAAACGGATGTATCTTCGCCAATAATTGTCAGAAGTTAGAATTTCTTTCAACATTATGAAGCCCTTTTTATATATTTTGACTGTGCATCAAAAGCTGAAAATATGTAGTCTCGAAGTCATTTCGAGACATCGACGCTTTAAGTTTCTGTTTCCAAATTCAAACGGATGTATCTTCGCCAATAATTGTCAGAAGTTAGAATTTCTTTCAACATTATGAAGCCCTTTTTATATATTTTGACTATACATCAAAAGCTGAAAATATGTAGTCTCGAAGTCATTTCGAGAAATTGACGTTTTAAGTTTCTGTTTCCAAATTCAAACGGATGTATCTTCGCCAATAATTATCAGAAGTTAGAATTTCTTTCAACATTATGGAGCCCTTTTTATATATTTTGACTGTGCATCAAAAGCTGAAAATATGTAGTCTCGAAGTCATTTCGAGAAATCGACGTTTTAAGTTTCTGTTTCCAAATTCAAACGGATGTATCTTCGCCAATAATTGTCAGAAGTTAGAATTTCTTTCAACATTATGAAGCCCTTTTTATATATTTTAATTCTGCATCAAAAGCTGAAAATATGTAGTCTCGAAGTCATTTCGAGAAATTGACGTTTTAAGTTTCTGTTTCCAAATTCAAACGGATGTATCTTCGCCAATAATTGTCAGAAGTTAGAATTTCTTTCAACATTATGAAGCCTTTTTATATGTTTTGACTCTGCTTCAAAAGCTGAAAATATGTAGTCTCGGAGTCATTTCAAGAAGCTGACGTTTTAAGTTGCAGATACGCAGATCAGGCGGATGTATCTTCGCCAATAATTGTCAGAAGTCAGAATTTCTTTCAACATTATGAAGCCCTTTTTATATATTTTGACTCTGCATCAAAAGCTGAAAATATGTAGTCTCGAAGTCATTTCGAGAAATTGACGTTTTAAGTTTCTGTTTCCAAATTCAAACGGATGTATCTTCGCCAATAATTGTCAGAAGTTAGAATTTCTTTCAACATTATGAAGCCCTTTTTATATATTTTGACTGTGCATCAAAAGCTGAAAATATGTAGTCTCGAAGTCATTTCGAGAAATTGACGTTTTAAGTTTCTGTTTCCAAATTCAAACGGATGTATCTTCGCCAATAATTGTCAGAAGTTAGAATTTCTTTCAACATTATGAAGCCCTTTTTATATATTTTAATTCTGCATCAAAAGCTGAAAATATGTAGTCTCGAAGTCATTTCGAGAAATTGACGTTTTAAGTTTCTGTTTCCAAATTCAAACGGATGTATCTTCGCCAATAATTGTCAGAAGTTAGAATTTCTTTCAACATTATGAAGCCCTTTTTATATATTTTGATTCTGCATCAAAAGCTGAAAATATGTAGTCTCGGAGTCATTTCGAGAAATTGACGTTTTAAGTTTCTGTTTCCAAATTCAAATGGATGTATCTTCGCCAATAATTGTCAGAAGTTAGAATTTCTTTCAACATTATGCAGCCATTTTTATATATTTTGACTCTGCATCAAAAGCTGAAATATGTAGTCTCGAAGTCATTTCGCGAAATTGACGTTTTAAGTTTCTGTTTCCAAATTCAAACGGATGTATCTTCGCCAATAATTGTCATTATGAAGCCCTTTTTATATATTTTGATTCTGCATCAAAAGCTGAAAATATGTAGTCTTGAGGTCATTTCGAGAAATCGACGTTTTAAGTTTCTGTTTCCAAATTCAAACGGATGTATCTTCGCCAATAATTGTCAGAAGTTAGAATTTCTTTCAACATTATGAAGCCCTTTTTATATATTTTGACTCTGCATCAAAAGCTGAAAATATGTAGTCTCGGAGTCATTTCGAGAAATTGACGTTTTAAGTTTCTGTTTCCAAATTCAAATGGATGTATCTTCGCCAATAATTGTCAGAAGTTAGAATTTCTTTCAACATTATGCAGCCATTTTTATATATTTTGACTCTGCATCAAAAGCTGAAAATATGTAGTCGCGAAGTCATTTCGAGAAATTGACGTTTTAAGTTTCTGTTTCCAAATTCAAATCGATATATCTTCGCCAATAATTGTCAGAAGTTAGAATTTCTTTCAACATTATGAAGCCCTTTTTATATATTTTGACTCTGCATCAAAAGCTGAAAATATGTAGTCTCGGAGTCATTTCGAGAAATTGACGTTTTAAGTTTCTGTTTCCAAATTCAAATGGATGTATCTTCGCCAATAATTGTCAGAAGTTAGAATTTCTTTCAACATTATGAAGCCCTTTTTATATATTTTGACTGTGCATCAAAAGCTGAAAATATGTAGTCTCGAAGTCATTTCGAGAAATTGACGTTTTAAGTTTCTGTTTCCAAATTCAAACGGATGTATCTTCGCCAATAATTGTCAGAAGTTAGAATTTCTTTCAACATTATGAAGCCCTTTTTATATATTTTGACTGTGCATCAAAAGCTGAAAATATGTAGTCTCGAAGTCATTTCGAGAAATTGACGTTTTAAGTTTCTGTTTCCAAATTCAAATGGATGTATCTTCGCCAATAATTGTTAGAAGTTAGAATTTCTTTCAACATTATGAAGCCCTTTTTATATATTTTGATTCTGCATCAAAAGCTGAAAATATGTAGTCTCGAAGTCATTTCGAGAAATTGACGTTTTAAGTTTCTGTTTCCAAATTCAAACGGATGTATCTTCGCCAATAATTGTCATTATGAAGCCCTTTTTATATATTTTGATTCTGCATCAAAAGCTGAAAATATGTAGTGTAGAAGTGATTTCGCGAAATTGACGTTTTAAGTTTCTGTATCCAAATTCAAACGGATGTATCTTCGCCAATAATTGTCAGAAGTTAGAATTTCTTTCAACATTATGAAGCCCTTTTTATATATTTTGACTGTGCATCAAAAGCTGAAAATATGTAGTCTCGAAATCATTTCGAGAAATTGACGTTTTAAGTTTCTGTTTCCAAATTCAAACGGATGTATCTTCGCCAATAATTGTCAGAAGTTAGAATTTCTTTCAACATTATGAAGCCCTTTTTATATATTTTAATTCTGCATCAAAAGCTGAAAATATGTAGTCTCGAAGTCATTTCGAGAAATTGACGTTTTAAGTTTCTGTTTCCAAATTCAAACGGATGTATCTTCGCCAATAATTGTCAGAAGTTAGAATTTCTTTCAACATTATGAAGCCCTTTTTATATATTTTGATTCTGCATCAAAAGCTGAAAATATGTAGTCTCGAAGTCATTTCGAGAAATTGACGTTTTAAGTTTCTGTTTCCAAATTCAAACGGATGTATCTTCGCCAATAATTGTCAGAAGTTAGAATTTCTTTCAACATTATGAAGCCCTTTTTTATATATTTTGACTCTGCATCAAAAGCTGAAAATATGTAGTCTCGAAGTCATTTCGAGAAATTGACGTTTTAAGTTTCTGTTTCCAAATTCAAACGGATGTATCTTCGCCAATAATTGTCAGAAGTTAGAATTTCTTTCAACATTATGAAGCCCTTTTTATATATTTTGATTCTGCATCAAAAGCTGAAAATATGTAGTCTCGAAGTCATTTCGAGAAATCGACGTTTTAAGTCTCTGTTTCCTAATTCAAACGGATGTATTTTCGCCAATAATTGTCAGAAGTTAGAATTTCTTTCAACATTATGAAGCCCTTTTTATATATTTTGACTCTGCATCAAAAGCTGAAAATATGTAGTCTCGAAGTCATTTCGAGAAATTGACGTTTTAAGTTTCTGTTTCCAAATTCAAATGGATGTATCTTCGCCAATAATTGTCAGAAGTTAGAATTTCTTTCAACATTATGAAGCCCTTTTTATATATTTTGATTCTGCATCAAAAGCTGAAAATATGTAGTCTCGAAGTCATTTCGAGAAATTGACGTTTTAAGTTTCTGTTTCCAAATTCAAACGGATGTATCTTCGCCAATAATTGTCACTATGAAGCCCTTTTTATATATTTTGATTCTGCATCAAAAGCTGAAAATATGTAGTGTAGAAGTGATTTCGCGAAATTGACGTTTTAAGTTTCTGTTTCCAAATTCAAACGGATGTATCTTCGCCAATAATTGTCAGAAGTTAGAATTTCTTTCAACATTATGAAGCCCTTTTTATATATTTTGACTGTGCATCAAAAGCTGAAAATATGTAGTCTCGAAGTCATTTCGAGAAATCGACGTTTTAAGTTTCTGTTTCCAAATTCAAACGGATGTATCTTCGCCAATAATTGTCAGAAGTTAGAATTTCTTTCAACATTATGAAGCCCTTTTTATATATTTTGACTCTGCTTCAAAAGCTGAAAATATGTAGTCTCGAAGTCATTTCGAGAAATTGACGTTTTAAGTTTCTGTTTCCAAATTCAAACGGATGTATCTTCGCCAATAATTGTCAGAAGTTAGAATTTCTTTCAACATTATGAAGCCCTTTTTATATATTTTGATTCTGCATCAAAAGCTGAAAATATGTAGTCTCGAAGTCATTTCGAGAAATTGACGTTTTAAGTTTCTGTTTCCAAATTCAAATGGATGTATCTTCGCCAATAATTGTCAGAAGTTAGAATTTCTTTCAACATTATGAAGCCCTTTTTATATATTTTGACTCTGCATCAAAAGCTGAAAATATGTAGTCTCGAAGTCATTTCGAGAAATTGACGTTTTAAGTTTCTGTTTCCAAATTCAAACGGATGTATCTTCGCCAATAATTGTCAGAAGTTAGAATTTCTTTCAACATTATGAAGCCCTTTTTATATATTTTGATTCTGCATCAAAAGCTGAAAATATGTAGTCTCGAAGTCATTTCGAGAAATCGACGTTTTAAGTCTCTGTTTCCTAATTCAAACGGATGTATTTTCGCCAATAATTGTCAGAAGTTAGAATTTCTTTCAACATTATGAAGCCCTTTTTATATATTTTGACTCTGCATCAAAAGCTGAAAATATGTAGTCTCGAAGTCATTTCGAGAAATTGACGTTTTAAGTTTCTGTTTCCAAATTCAAATGGATGTATCTTCGCCAATAATTGTCAGAAGTTAGAATTTCTTTCAACATTATGAAGCCCTTTTTATATATTTTGATTCTGCATCAAAAGCTGAAAATATGTAGTCTCGAAGTCATTTCGAGAAATCGACGTTTTAAGTCTCTGTTTCCTAATTCAAACGGATGTATCTTCGCCAATAATTGTCAGAAGTTAGAAGTTCTTTCAACATTATGAAGCCCTTTTTATATATTTTGACTCTGCTTCAAAAGCTGAAAATATGTAGTCTCGAAGTCATTTCGAGAAATTGACGTTTTAAGTTTCTGTTTCCAAATTCAAACGGATGTATCTTCGCCAATAATTGTCAAAAGTTAGAATTTCTTTCAACATTATGAAGCCCTTTTTATATATTTTAATTCTGCATCAAAAGCTGAAAATATGTAGTCTCGAAGTCATTTCGCGAAATTGACGTTTTAAGTTTCTGTTTCCAAATTCAAACGGATGTATCTTCGCCAATAATTGTCATTATGAAGCCCTTTTTATATATTTTGATTCTGCATCAAAAGCTGAAAATATGTAGTCTTGAGGTCATTTCGAGAAATCGACGTTTTAAGTTTCTGTTTCCAAATTCAAACGGATGTATCTTCGCCAATAATTGTCAGAAGTTAGAATTTCTTTCAACATTATGAAGCCCTTTTTATATATTTTGACTGTGCATCAAAAGCTGAAAATATGTAGTCTCGAAGTCATTTCGAGAAATTGACGTTTTAAGTTTCTGTTTCCAAATTCAAACGGATGTATCTTCGCCAATAATTGTCAGAAGTTAGAATTTCTTTCAACATTATGAAGCCCTTTTTATATATTTTGACTGTGCATCAAAAGCTGAAAATATGTAGTCTCGAAGTCATTTCGAGAAATCGACGTTTTAAGTTTCTGTTTCCAAATTCAAACGGATGTATCTTCGCCAATAATTGTCAGAAGTTAGAATTTCTTTCAACATTATGAAGCCCTTTTTATATATTTTGACTCTGCTTCAAAAGCTGAAAATATGTAGTCTCGAAGTCATTTCGAGAAATTGACGTTATAAAATTCGGTTTCCAAATTCAAACGGATGTATCTTCGCCAATAATTGTCAGCAGTTAGAATTTCTTTCAACATTATGAAGCCCTTTTTATATATTTTGACTGTGCATCAAAAGCTGAAAATATGTAGTCTCGAAGTCATTTCGAGAAATCGACGTTTTAAGTTTCTGTTTCCAAATTCAAACGGATGTATCTTCGCCAATAATTGTCAGAAGTTAGAATTTCTTTCAACATTATGAAGCCCTTTTTATATATTTTGACCCTGCATCAAAAGCTGAAAATATGTAGTCTCGAAGTCATTTCGCGAAATTGACGTTTTAAGTTTCTGTTTCCAAATTCAAACGGATGTATCTTCGCCAATAATTGTCAGAAGTTAGAATTTCTTTCAACATTATGAAGCCCTTTTTATATATTTTGACTCTGCATCAAAAGCTGAAAATATGTAGTCGCGAAGTCATTTCGAGAAATTGACGTTTTAAGTTTCGGTTTCCAAATTCAAACGGATGTATCTTCGCCAATAATTGTCAGCAGTTAGAATTTCTTTCAACATTATGAAGCCCTTTTTATATATTTTGATTCTGCATCAAAAGCTGAAAATATGTAGTCTAGAAGTCATTTCGATAAATTGACGTTTTAAGTTTCTGTTTCCAAATTCAAACGGATGTATCTTCGCCAATAATTGTCAGAAGTTAGAATTTCTTTCAACATTATGAAGCCCTTTTTATATATTTTGACTCTGCTTCAAAAGCTGAAAATATGTAGTCTCGAAGTCATTTCGAGAAATTGACGTTTTAAGTTTCTGTTTCCAAATTCAAACGGATGTATCTTCGCCAATAATTGTCAAAAGTTAGAATTTCTTTCAACATTATGAAGCCCTTTTTATATATTTTAATTCTGCATCAAAAGCTGAAAATATGTAGTCTCGAAGTCATTTCGCGAAATTGACGTTTTAAGTTTCTGTTTCCAAATTCAAACGGATGTATCTTCGCCAATAATTGTCAGAAGTTAGAATTTCTTTCAACATTATGAAGCCCTTTTTATATATTTTGATTGTGCATCAAAAGCTGAAAATATGTAGTCTCGAAGTCATTTCGAGAAATTGACGTTTTAAGTTTCGGTTTCCAAATTCAAACGGATGTATCTTCGCCAATAATTGGCAGAAGTCAGAATTTCTTTCAACATTATGAAGCCCTTTTTATATATTTTGACTCTGCATCAAAAGCTGAAAATATGTAGTCTCGAAGTCATTTCGAGAAATTGACGTTATAAGATTCGGTTTCCAAATTCAAACGGATGTATCTTCGCCAATAATTGTCAGCAGTTAGAATTTCTTTCAACATTATGAAGCCCTTTTTATATATTTTGATTCTGCATCAAAAGCTGAAAATATGTAGTCTCGAAGTCATTTCGAGAAATTGACGTTTTAAGTTTCTGTTTCCAAATTCAAACGGATGTATCTTCGCCAATAATTGTCAGAAGTTAGAATTTCTTTCAACATTATGAAGCCCTTTTTAAATATTTTGATTCTGCATCAAAAGCTGAAAATATGTAGTCTCGAAGTCATTTCGAGAAATTGACGTTTTAAGTTTCTGTTTCAAAATTCAAACGGATGTATCTTTGCCAATAATTGTCAGAAGTTAGAATTTCTTTCAACATTATGAAGCCCTTTTTATATATTTTGACTGTGCATCAAAAGCTGAAAATATGTAGTCTCGAAGTCATTTCGAGAAATCGACGTTTTAAGTTTCTGTTTCCAAATTCAAATGGATGTATCTTCGCCAATAATTGTCAAAAGTTAGAATTTCTTTCAACATTATGAAGCCCTTTTTATATATTTTGACTCTGCTTCAAAAGCTGAAAATATGTAGTTTCGAAGTCATTTCGAGAAATTGACGTTTTAAGTTTCTGTTTCCAAATTCAAACGGATGTATCTTCGCCAATAATTGTCAGAAGTTAGAATTTCTTTCAACATTATGAAGCCCTTTTTGTATACGAGTATTTTGACTCTGCATCAAAAGCTGAAAATATGTAGTCTCGAAGTCATTTCGAGAAATTGACGTTTAAGTTTCTGTTTCCAAATTCAAACGGATGTATCTTCGCCAATAATTGTCAGAAGTTAGAATTTCTTTCACCATTATGAAGCCCTTTTTATATATTTTGACTGTGCATCAAAAGCTGAAAATATGTAGTCTCGAAGTCATTTCGAGAAATCGACGTTTTAAGTTTCTGTTTCCAAATTCAAACGGATGTATCTTCGCCAATAATTGTCAGAAGTTAGAATTTCTTTCAACATTATGAAGCCCTTTTTATATATTTTGACTGTGCATCAAAAGCGGAAAATATGTAGTTTCGAAGTCATTTCGAGAAAGTGACGTTTTAAGTTTCTGTTTCCAAATTCAAACGGATGTATCTTCGCCAATAATTGTCAGAAGTTAGAATTTCTTTCAACATTATGAAGCCCTTTTTATATATTTTGACTGTGCATCAAAAGCTGAAAATATGTAGTCTCGAAGTCATTTCGAGAAATTGACGTTTTAAGTTTCTGTTTCCAAATTCAAACGGATGTATCTTCGCCAATAATTGGCAGAAGTTAGAATTTCTTTCAACATTATGAAGCCCTTTTTATATATTTTGACTGTGCATCAAAAGCGGAAAATATGTAGTTTCGAAGTCATTTCGAGAAATTGACGTTTTAAGTTTCTGTTTCCAAATTCAAACGGATGTATCTTCGCCAATAATTGTCAGAAGTTAGAATTTCTTTCAACATTATGAAGCCCTTTTTATATATTTTGATTCTGCATCAAAAGCTGAAAATATGTAGTCTTGAGGTCATTTCGAGAAATTGACGTTTTAAGTTTCTGTTTCCAAATTCAAACGGATGTATCTTCGCCAATAATTGTCAGAAGTTAGAATTTCTTTCAACATTATGAAGCCCTTTTTATATATTTTGATTCTGCATCAAAAGCTGAAAATATGTAGTCGCGAAGTCATTTCGAGATATTGGCGTTTTAAGTTTATTTTCCCAAATTCAAACGGATGTATCTTCGCCAATAATTGTCAGAAGTTAGAATTTCTTTCAACATTATGAAGCCCTTTTTATATATTTTGACTGTGCATCAAAAGCTGAAAATATGTAGTCTCGAAGTCATTTCGAGAAATCGACGTTTTAAGTTTCTGTTTCCAAATTCAAACGGATGTATCTTCGCCAATAATTGTCAGAAGTTAGAATTTCTTTCAACATTATGAAGCCCTTTTTATATATTTTGATTCTGCATCAAAAGCTGAAAATATGTAGTCTCGAAGTCATTTCGAGAAATTGACGTTTTAAGTTTCTGTTTCCAAATTCAAACGGATGTATCTTCGCCAATAATTGGCAGAAGTCAGAATTTCTTTCAACATTATGAAGCCCTTTTTATAAATTTTGACTCTGCATCAAAAGCTGAAAATATGTAGTCGCGAAGTCATTTCGATAAATTGACGTTATAAGATTCGGTTTCCAAATTCAAACGGATGTATCTTCGCCAATAATTGTCAGCAGTTAGAATTTCTTTCAACATTATGAAGCCCTTTTTATATATTTTGATTCTGCATCAAAAGCTGAAAATATGTAGTCTTGAAGTCATTTCGAGAAATCGACGTTTTAAGTTAATGTTTCCAAATTCAAACGGATGTATCTTCGCCAATAATTGTCAGAAGTTAGAATTTCTTTCAACATTATGAAGCCCTTTTTATATATTTTGATTCTGCATCAAAAGCTGAAAATATGTAGTCTCGAAGTCATTTCGAGAAATGACGTTTTAAGTTTCTGTTTCAAAATTCAAACGGATGTATCTTCGCCAATAATTGTCAGAAGTTAGAATTTCTTTCAACATTATGAAGCCCTTTTTATATATTTTGACTGTGCATCAAAAGCTGAAAATATGTAGTCTCGAAGTCATTTCGAGAAATCGACGTTTTAAGTTTCTGTTTCCAAATTCAAATGGATGTATCTTCGCCAATAATTGTCAGAAGTTAGAATTTCTTTCAACATTATGAAGCCCTTTTTATATATTTTGACTCTGCTTCAAAAGCTGAAAATATGTAGTTTCGAAGTCATTTCGAGAAATTGACGTTTTAAGTTTCTGTTTCCAAATTCAAACGGATGTATCTTCGCCAATAATTGTCAGAAGTTAGAATTTCTTTCACCATTATGAAGCCCTTTTTATATACGAGTATTTTGACTCTGCATCAAAAGCTGAAAATATGTAGTCTCGAAGTCATTTCGAGAAATTGACGTTTTAAGTTTCTGTTTCAAAATTCAAACGGATGTATCTTCGCCAATAATTGTCAGAAGTTAGAATTTCTTTCAACATTATGAAGCCCTTTTTATATATTTTGACTGTGCATCAAAAGCTGAAAATATGTAGTCTCGAAGTCATTTCGAGAAATCGACGTTTTAAGTTTCTGTTTCCAAATTCAAACGGATGTATCTTCGCCAATAATTGTCAGAAGTTAGAATTTAGTTCAACATTATGAAGCCCTTTTTATATATTTTGACTGTGCATCAAAAGCGGAAAATATGTAGTCTCGAAGTCATTTCGAGAAATCGACGTTTTAAGTTTCTGTTTCCAAATTCAAACGGATGTATCTTCGCCAATAATTGTCAGAAGTTAGAATTTCTTTCAACATTATGAAGCCCTTTTTATATATTTTGACTGTGCATCAAAAGCTGAAAATATGTAGTCTCGAAGTCATTTCGAGAAATCGACGGTTTAAGTTTCTGTTTCCAAATTCAAACGGATGTATCTTCGCCAATAATTGTCAGAAGTTAGAATTTCTTTCAACATTATGAAGCCCTTTTTATATATTTTGACTGTGCATCAAAAGCTGAAAATATGTAGTCTCGAAGTCATTTCGAGAAATTGACGTTTTAAGTTTCTGTTTCAAAATTCAAACGGATGTATCTTCACTAATAATTGTCAGAAGTTAGAATTTCTTTCAACATTATGAAGCCCTTTTTATATATTTTGACTGTGCATCAAAAGCTGAAAATATGTAGTCTCGAAGTCATTTCGAGTAATCGACGTTTTAAGTTTCTGTTTCCAAATTCAAACGGATGTATCTTCGCCAATAATTGTCAGAAGTTAGAATTTCTTTCAACATTATGAAGCCCTTTTTATATATTTTGATTCTGCATCAAAAGCTGAAAATATGTAGTCGCGAAGTCATTTCGAGATATTGGCGTTTTATGTTTATTTTCCCAAATTCAAACGGATGTATCTTCGCCAATAATTGTCAGAAGTTAGAATTTCTTTCAACATTATGAAGCCATTTTTATAAATTTTGACTGTGCATCAAAAGCTGAAAATATGTAGTCTCGAAGTCATTTCGAGAAATCGACGTTTTAAGTTTCTGTTTCCAAATTCAAACGGATGTATCTTCGCCAATAATTGTCAGAAGTTAGAATTTCTTTCAACATTATGAAGCCCTTTTTATATATTTTGATTCTGCATCAAAAGCTGAAAATATGTAGTCTCGAAGTCATTTCGAGAAATTGACGTTTTAAGTTTTGGTTTCCAAATTCAAACGGATGTATCTTCGCCAATAATTGTCAGAAGTTAGAATTTCTTTCAACATTATGAAGCCCTTTTTATATATTTTGACTGTGCATCAAAAGCTGAAAATATGTAGTCTCGAAGTCATTTCGAGAAATCGACGTTTTAAGTTTCTGTTTCCAAATTCAAACGGATGTATCTTCGCCAATAATTGTCAGAAGTTAGAATTTCTTTCAACATTATGAAGCCCTTTTTATATATTTTGACGTGCATCAAAAGCGGAAAATATGTAGTCTCGAAGTCATTTCGAGAAATCGACGTTTTAAGTTTCTGTTTCCAAATTCAAACGGATGTATCTTCGCCAATAATTGTCAGAAGTTAGAATTTCTTTCAACATTATGAAGCCCTTTTTATATATTTTGACTGTGCATCAAAAGCTGAAAATATGTAGTCTCGAAGTCATTTCGAGAAATCGACGGTTTAAGTTTCTGTTTCCAAATTCAAACGGATGTATCTTCGCCAATAATTGTCAGAAGTTAGAATTTCTTTCAACATTATGAAGCCCTTTTTATACATTTTGACCCTGCATCAAAAGCTGAAAATATGTAGTCTCGAAGTCATTTCGAGAAATCGACGTTTTAAGTTTCTGTTTCCAAATTCAAATGGATGTATCTTCGCCAATAATTGTCAGAAGTTAGAATTTCTTTCAACATTATGAAGCCCTTTTTATATATTTTGACTCTGCTTCAAAAGCTGAAAATATGTAGTTTCGAAGTCATTTCGAGAAATTGACGTTTTAAGTTTCTGTTTCCAAATTCAAACGGATGTATCTTCGCCAATAATTGTCAGAAGTTAGAATTTCTTTCACCATTATGAAGCCCTTTTTATATACGAGTATTTTGACTCTGCATCAAAAGCTGAAAATATGTAGTCTCGAAGTCATTTCAAGAAATTGACGTTTTAAGTTTCTGTTTCAAAATTCAAACGGATGTATCTTCGCCAATAATGTCAGAAGTTAGAATTCTTTCAACATTATGAAGCCCTTTTTATATACGAGTATTTTGACTCTGCATCAAAAGCTGAAAATATGTAGTCTCGAAGTCATTTCGAGAAATCGACGTTTTAAGTTTCTGTTTCCAAATTCAAACGGATGTATCTTCGCCAATAATTGTCAGAAGTTAGAATTTAGTTCAACATTATGAAGCCCTTTTTATATATTTTGACTGTGCATCAAAAGCGGAAAATATGTAGTCTCGAAGTCATTTCGAGAAATCGACGTTTTAAGTTTCTGTTTCCAAATTCAAACGGATGTATCTTCGCCAATAATTGTCAGAAGTTAGAATTTCTTTCAACATTATGAAGCCCTTTTTATATATTTTGACTGTGCATCAAAAGCTGAAAATATGTAGTCTCGAAGTCATTTCGAGAAATCGACGGTTTAAGTTTCTGTTTCCAAATTCAAACGGATGTATCTTCGCCAATAATTGTCAGAAGTTAGAATTTCTTTCAACATTATGAAGCCCGTTTTATATATTTTGACTCTGCTTCAAAAGCTGAAAATATGTAGTCTCGAAGTCATTTCGAGAAATCGACGTTTTAAGTTTCTATTTCAAAATTCAAACGGATGTTTCTTCGCCAATAATTGTCAGAAGTTAGAATTTCTTTCAACATTATGAAGCCCTTTTTATATATTTTGACTCTGCTTCAAAAGCTGAAAATATGTAGTCTCGAAGTCATTTCGAGAAATCGACGTTTTAAGTTTCTGTTTCCAAATCAAACAGATGTATCTCGCCAATAATTGTCAGAAGTTAGAATTTCTTTCAACATTATGAAGCCCTTTTTATATATTTTCACCCTGCATCAAAAGCTGAAAATATGTAGTCGCGAAGTCATTTCGAGAAATTGACGTTTTAAGTTTCTGTTTCCAAATTCAAACGGATGTATCTTCGCCAATAATTGTCAGAAGTTAGAATTTCTTTCAACATTATGAAGCCATTTTTATAAATTTTGACTGTGCATCAAAAGCTGAAAATATGTAGTCTCGAAGTCATTTCGAGAAATCGACGTTTTAAGTTTCTGTTTCCAAATTCAAACGGATGTATCTTCGCCAATAATTGTCAGAAGTTAGAATTTCTTTCAACATTATGAAGCCCGTTTTATATATTTTGATTCTGCATCAAAAGCTGAAAATATGTAGTCTCGAAGTCATTTCGAGAAATTGACGTTTTAAGTTTTGGTTTCCAAA
>NW_025063533.1:0-27729 GCF_018153295.1 Drosophila grimshawi
ACTGCATTAAAATAATTTGACTTCCGACTCATCTAAGATAGATATTAAGGGATATTCTTCGATAAATAGAAAATATATGGAAAGCATTAAATAGGGTCTACCTTGAAATAAATGGCCATATCTTCGTCAAAAATTGCCCCATTTCAATTATAAAGGTGTTTTTAGAATTCACTCGATCTTTGGAACAAAACTGCATTAAAATAATTTGACTTCCGACTCATCTAAGAAAGATATTAAGGGATATTCTTCGATAAATAGAAAATATATGGAAAGCATTAAATAGGGTCTACCTTGAAATAAATGGCCATATCTTCGTCAAAAATTGCCCCATTTCAATTATAAAGGTGTTTTTAGAATTCACTTGATCTTTGGAACAAAACTGCATTAAAATAATTTGACTTCCGACTCATCTAAGAAAGATATTAAGGGATATTCTTCGATAAATAGAAAATATATGGAAAGCATTAAATAGGGTCTACCTTGAAATAAATGGCCATATCTTCGTCAAAAATTGCCCCATTTCAATTATAAAGGTGTTTTTAGAATTCGCTCAATCTTTGGAACAAAACTGCATTAAAATAATTTGACTTCCGACTCATCTAAGAAAGATATTAAGGGATATTCTTCGATAAATAGAAAATATATGGAAAGCATTAAATAGGGTCTACCTTGAAATAAATGGCCATATCTTCGTCAAAAATTGCCCCATTTCAATTATAAAGGTGTTTTTAGAATTCACTCGATCTTTGGAAACAAACTGCATTAAAATAATTTGACTTCCGACTCATCTAAGAAAGATATTAAGGGATATTCTTCGATAAATAGAAAATATATGGAAAGCATTAAATAGGGTCTACCTTGAAATAAATGGCCATATCTTCGTCAAAAATTGCCCCACTTCAATTATAAAGGTGTTTTTAGAATTCACTTGATCTTTGAAAACAAAACTGCATTAAAATAATTTGACTTCCGACTCATCTAAGAAAGATATTAAGGGATATTCTTCGATAAATAGAAAATATATGGAAAGCATTAAATAGGGTCTACCTTGAAATAAATGGCCATATCTTCGTCTAAAATTGCCCCATTTCAATTATAAAGGTGTTTTTAGAATTCACTTGATCTTTGGAACAAAACTGCATTAAAATAATTTGACTTCCGACTCATCTAAGAAAGATATTAAGGGATATTCTTCGATAAATAGAAAATATATGGAAAGCATTAAATAGGGTCTACCTTGAAATAAATGGCCATATCTTCGTCAAAAATTGCCCCATTTCAATTATAAAGGTGTTTTTAGAATTCACTTGATCTTTGGAACACAAACTGCATTAAAATAATTTGACTTCCGGCTCATCTAAGAAAGATATTAAGGGATATTCTTCGATAAATAGAAAATATATGGAAAGCATTAAATAGGGTCTACCTTGAAATAAATGGCCATATCTTCGTCTAAAATTGCCCCATTTCAATTATAAAGGTGTTTTTAGAATTCGCTCGATCTTTGGAACAAAACTGCATTAAAATAATTTGACTTCCGACTCATCTAAGAAAGATATTAAGGGATATTCTTCGATAAATAGAAAATATATGGAAAGCATTAAATAGGGTCTACCTTGAAATAAATGGCCATATCTTCGTCAAAAATTGCCCCATTTCAATTATAAAGGTGTTTTTAGAATTCACTCGATCTTTGGAACAAAACTGCATTAAAATAATTTGACTTCCGACTCATCTAAGAAAGATATTAAGGGATATTCTTCGATAAATAGAAAATATATGGAAAGCATTAAATAGGGTCTACCTTGAAATAAATGGCCATATCTTCGTCAAAAATTGCCCCATTTTAAATATAAAGGAGTTTTTAGAATTCGCTCCATCTTTGGAACAAAACTGCATTAAAATAATTTGACGTCTGACTCATCTAAGAAAGATATTAAGGGATATTCTTCGATAAATAGAAAATATATGGAAATCATTAAATAGGGTCTGCCTTGAAATAAATGGCCATATCTTCGTCAAAAATTGCCCCATTCCAATTATAAAGGTGTTTTTGGAATTCACTTGATCTTTGGAACAAAACTGCATTAAAATAATTTGACTTCCGACTCATCTAAGAAAGATATTATCGATATTCTTTGATAAATAGAAAATATATGGAAAGCATTAAATAGGGTCTACCTTGAAATAAATGGCCATATCTTCGTCAAAAATTGCCCCATTTCAATTATAAAGGAGTTTTTAGAATTCACTCGATCTTTGGAACAAAACTGCATTAAAATAATTTGACTTCCGACTCATCTAAGAAAGATATTAAGGGATATTCTTCGATAAATAGAAAATATATGGAAAGCATTAAATAGTGTCTACCTTGAAATAAATGGCCATATCTTCGTCAAAAATTGCCCCATTTCAATTATAAAGGCGTTTTTAGAATTCGCTCGATCTTTGGAACAAAACTGCATTAAAATAATTTGACTTCTGACTCATCTAAAAAAGATATTAAGGGATATTCTTCGATAAATAGAAAATATATGGAAAGCATTAAATAGGGTCTACCTTGAAATAAATGGCCATATCTTCGTCAAAAATTGCCCCATTTCAATTATAAAGGTGTTTTTAGAATTCACTCGATCTTTGGAACAAAACTGCATTAAAATAATTTGACTTCCGACTCATCTAAGAAAGATATTAAGGGATATTCTTCGATAAATAGAAAATATATGGAAAGCATTAAATAGGGTCTACCTTGAAATAAATGGCCATATCTTCGTCAAAAATTGCCCCATTTCAATTATAAAGGAGTTTTTAGAATTCACTTGATCTTTGAAAACAAACTGCATTAAAATAATTTGACTTCCGACTCATCTAAGAAAGATATTAAGGGATATTCTTCGATAAATAGAAAATATATGGAAAGCATTAAATAGGGTCTACCTTGAAATAAATGGCCATATCTTCATCTAACATTGCCCAATTTCAATTATAAAGGTGTTTTTAGAATTCACTTGATATTTGGAACAAAACTGCATTAAAATAATTTGACTTGCGACTCATCTAAGAAAGATATTAAGGGATATTCGATAAATAGAAAATATATGGAAAGCATTAAATAGTGTCTACCTTGAAATAAATGGCCATATCTTCGTCAAAAATTGCCCCATTTCAAATATAAAGGTGTTTTTAGAATTCGCTCGATCTTTGGAACAAAACTGCATTAAAATAATTTGACTTCCGGCTCATCTAAGAAAGATATTAAGGGATATTCTTCGATAAATAGAAAATATATGGAAAGCATTAAATAGGGTCTACCTTGAAATAAATGGCCATATCTTCGTCAAAAATTGCCCCATTTCAATTATAAAGGTGTTTTTAGAATTCGCTTGCTCTTTGGAACAAAACTGCATTAAAATAATTTGACTTCCGACTCATCTAAGAAAGATATTAAGGGATATTCTTCGATAAATAGAAAATATATGGAAAGCATTAAATAGGGTCTACCTTGAAATAAATGGCCATATCTTCGTCAAAAATTGCCCCACTTCAATTATAAAGGTGTTTTTAGAATTCGCTTAATCTTTGAAACAAAACTGCATTAAAATAATTTCACTTCCGACTCGTCTAAGATAGATATTAAGGGATATTCTTCGATAAATAGAAAATATATGGAAAGCATTAAATAGGGTCTACCTTGAAATAAATGGCCATATCTTCGTCAAAAATTGCCCCATTTCAATTATAAAGGTGTTTTTAGAATTCACTCGATCTTTGGAAGAAAACTGCATTAAAATAATTTGACTTCCGACTCATCTAAGAAAGATATTAAGGGATATTCTTCGATAAATAGAAAATATATGGAAAGCATTAAATAGGGTCTACCTTGAAATAAATGGCCATATCTTCGTCAAAAATTGCCCCATTTCAATTATAAAGGTGTTTTTAGAATTCACTTGATCTTTGAAAACAAACTGCATTAAAATAATTTGACTTCCGACTCATCTAAGAAAGATATTAAGGGATATTCTTCGATAAATAGAAAATATATGGAAAGCATTAAATAGGGTCTACCTTGATATAAATGGCCATATCTTCGTCTAAAATTGCCCCATTTCAATTATAGAGGTGTTTTTAGAATTCGCTCAATCTTTGGAACAAAACTGCATTAAAATAATTTGACTTCCGACTCATCTAAGAAAGATATTAAGGGATATTCTTCGATAAATAGAAAATATATGGAAAGCATTAAATAGGGTCTACCTTGAAATAAATGGCCATATCTTCGTCAAAAATTGCCCCATTTCAATTATAAAGGTGTTTTTAGAATTCACTTGATCTTTGAAAACAAACTGCATTAAAATAATTTGACTTCCGACTCATCTAAGAAAGATATTAAGGGATATTCTTCGATAAATAGAAAATATATGGAAAGCATTAAATAGGGTCTACCTTGAAATAAATGGCCATATCTTCGTCTAAAATTGCCCCATTTCAATTATAGAGGTGTTTTTAGAATTCACTCAATCTTTGGAACAAAACTGCATTAAAATAATTTGACTTCCGACTCATCTAAGAAAGATATTAAGGGATATCTTCGATAAATAGAAAATATATGGAAAGCATTAAATAGTGTCTACCTTGAAATAAATGGCCATATCTTCGTCAAAAATTGCCCCATTTCAATTATAAAGGAGTTTTTAGAATTCGCTCGATCTTTGGAACAAAACTGCATTAAAATAATTTGACTTCCGACTCATCTAAGAAAGATATTAAGGGATATTCTTCGATAAATAGAAAATATATGGAAAGCATTAAATAGTGTCTACCTTGAAATAAATGGCCATATCTTCGTCAAAAATTGCCCCATTTCAATTATAAAGGTGTTTTTAGAATTCACTTGATCTTTGGAACAAAACTGCATTAAAATAATTTGACTTCCGACTCATCTAAGAAAGATATTAAGGGATATTCTTCGATAAATAGAAAATATATGGAAAGCATTAAATAGGGTCTACCTTGAAATAAATGGCCATATCTTCGTCAAAAATTGCCCCATTTCAATTATAAAGGTGTTTTTAGAATTCACTCGATCTTTGGAACAAAACTGCATTAAAATAATTTGACTTCCGACTCATCTAAGAAAGATATTAAGGGATATTCTTCGATAAATAGAAAATATATGGAAAGCATTAAATAGGGTCTACCTTGAAATAAATGGCCATATCTTCGTCCAAAATTGCCCCATTTCAATTATAAAGGTGTTTTTAGAATTCACTTGATCTTTGGAACAAAACTGCATTAAAATAATTTGACTTCCGACTCATCTAAGAAAGATATTAAGGGATATTCTTCGATAAATAGAAAATATATGGAAAGCATTAAATAGGGTCTACCTTGAAATAAATGGCCATATCTTCGTCAAAAATTGCCCCATTTCAATTATAAAGGTGTTTTTAGAATTTCGCTTGATCTTTGGAACAAAACTGCATTAAAATAATTTGACTTCCGACTCATCTAAGAAAGATATTAAGGGATATTCTTCGATAAATAGAAAATATATGGAAAGCATTAAATAGGGTCTACCTTGAAATAAATGGCCATATCTTCGTCAAAAATTGCCCCATTTCAAATATAAAGGTGTTTTTAGAATTCGCTCGATCTTTGGAACAAAACTGCATTAAAATAATTTGACTTCCGACTCATCTAAGAAAGATATTAAGGGATATTCTTCGATAAATAGAAAATATATGGAAAGCATTAAATAGGGTCTACCTTGAAATAAATGGCCATATCTTCGTCAAAAATTGCCCCATTTCAATTATAAAGGTGTTTTTAGAATTCGCTCGATCTTTGGAACAAAACTGCATTAAAATAATTTGACTTCCGACTCATCTAAGAAAGATATTAAGGGATATTCTTCGATAAATAGAAAATATATGGAAAGCATTAAATAGGGTCTACCTTGAAATAAATGGCCATATCTTCGTCAAAAATTGCCCCACTTCAATTATAAAGGTGTTTTTAGAATTCGCTCGATCTTTGGAACAAAACTGCATTAAAATAATTTGACTTCCGACTCATCTAAGAAAGATATTAAGGGATATTCTTCGATAAATAGAAAATATATGGAAAGCATTAAATAGGGTCTACCTTGAAATAAATGGCCATATCTTCGTCAAAAATTGCCCCATTTCAATTATAAAGGTGTTTTTAGAATTCGCTCGATCTTTGGAACAAAACTGCATTAAAATAATTTGACTTCCGACTCATCTAAGAAAGATATTAAGGGATATTCTTCGATAAATAGAAAATATATGGAAAGCATTAAATAGGGTCTACCTTGAAATAAATGGCCATATCTTCGTCAAAAATTGCCCAATTTCAATTATAAAGGTGTTTTTAAAATTCACTTGATCTTTGGAACAAAACTGCATTAAAATAAATTGACTTGCGACTCATCTAAGAAAGATATTAAGGGATATTCTTCGATAAATAGAAAATATATGGAAAGCATTAAATAGGGTCTACCTTGAAATAAATGGCCATATCTTCGTCAAAAATTGCCCCACTTCAATTATAAAGGTGTTTTTAGAATTCGCTTAATCTTTGAAACAAAACTGCATTAAAATAATTTCACTTCCGACTCGTCTAAGATAGATATTAAGGGATATTCTTCGATAAATAGAAAATATATGGAAAGCATTAAATAGGGTCTACCTTGAAATAAATGGCCATATCTTCGTCAAAAATTGCCCCATTTCAATTATAAAGGTGTTTTTAGAATTCACTCGATCTTTGGAAGAAAACTGCATTAAAATAATTTGACTTCCGACTCATCTAAGAAAGATATTAAGGGATATTCTTCGATAAATAGAAAATATATGGAAAGCATTAAATAGGGTCTACCTTGAAATAAATGGCCATATCTTCGTCAAAAATTGCCCCATTTCAATTATAAAGGTGTTTTTAGAATTCACTTGATCTTTGAAAACAAACTGCATTAAAATAATTTGACTTCCGACTCATCTAAGAAAGATATTAAGGGATATTCTTCGATAAATAGAAAATATATGGAAAGCATTAAATAGTGTCTACCTTGAAATAAATGGCCATATCTTTGTCAAAAATTGCCCCATTTCAATTATAAAAATTTTTTAGAATTCGCTCGATCTTTGGAACAAAACTGCATTAAAATAATTTGACTTCCGACTCATCTAAGAAAGATATTAAGGGATATTCTTCGATAAATAGAAAATATATGGAAAGCATTAAATAGGGTCTACCTTGAAATAAATGGCCATATCTTCGTCAAAAATTGCCCAATTTCAATTATAAAGGTGTTTTTAGAATTCACTCGATCTTTGGAAGAAAACTGCATTAAAATAATTTGACTTCCGACTCATCTAAGAAAGATATTAAGGGATATTCTTCGATAAATAGAAAATATATGGAAAGCATTAAATAGGGTCTACCTTGATATAAATGGCCATATCTTCGTCTAAAATTGCCCCATTTCAATTATAGAGGTGTTTTTAGAATTCGCTCAATCTTTGGAACAAAACTGCATTAAAATAATTTGACTTCCGACTCATCTAAGAAAGATATTAAGGGATATTCTTCGATAAATAGAAAATATATGGAAAGCATTAAATAGGGTCTACCTTGAAATAAATGGCCATATCTTCGTCAAAAATTGCCCCATTTCAATTATAAAGGTGTTTTTAGAATTCACTTGATCTTTGAAAGCAAACTGCATTAAAATAATTTGACTTCCGACTCATCTAAGAAAGATATTAAGGGATATTCTTCGATAAATAGAAAATATATGGAAAGCATTAAATAGGGTCTACCTTGAAATAAATGGCCATATCTTCGTCTAAAATTGCCCCATTTCAATTATAGAGGTGTTTTTAGAATTCACTCAATCTTTGGAACAAAACTGCATTAAAATAATTTGACTTCCGACTCATCTAAGAAAGATATTAAGGGATATTCGATAAATAGAAAATATATGGAAAGCATTAAATAGTGTCTACCTTGAAATAAATGGCCATATCTTCGTCAAAAATTGCCCCATTTCAATTATAAAGGAGTTTTTAGAATTCGTTCGATCTTTGGATCAAAACTGCATTAAAATAATTTGACTTCCGACTCATCTAAGAAAGATATTAAGGGATATTCTTCGATAAATAGAAAATATATGGAAAGCATTAAATAGGGTCTACCTTGAAATAAATGGCCATATCTTCGTCTAAAATTGCCCCATTTCAATTATAGAGGTGTTTTTAGAATTCACTCAATCTTTGGAACAAAACTGCATTAAAATAATTTGACTTCCGATTCATCTAAGAAAGATATTAAGGGATATTCTTCGATAAATAGAAAATATATGGAAAGCATTAAATAGGGTCTACCTTGAAATAAATGGCCATATCTTCATCCAACATTGCCCAATTTCAATTATAAAGGTGTTTTTAGAATTCGCTTGATATTTGGAACAAAACTGCATTAAAATAATTTGACTTGCGACTCATCTAAGAAAGATATTAAGGGATATTCGATAAATAGAAAATATATGGAAAGCATTAAATAGTGTCTACCTTGAAATAAATGGCCATATCTTCGTCAAAAATTGCCCCATTTCAAATATAAAGGTGTTTTTAGAATTCGATCGATCTTTGGAACAAAACTGCATTAAAATAATTTGACTTCCGGCTCATCTAAGAAAGATATTAAGGGATATTCTTCGATAAATAGAAAATATATGGAAAGCATTAAATAGGGTCTACCTTGAAATAAATGGCCATATCTTCGTCAAAAATTGCCCCATTTCAATTATAAAGGTGTTTTTAGAATTCGCTTGCTCTTTGGAACAAAACTGCATTAAAATAATTTGACTTCCGACTCATCTAAGAAAGATATTAAGGGATATTCTTCAATAAATAGAAAATATATGGAAAGCATTAAATAGGGTCTACCTTGAAATAAATGGCCAAATCTTCGTCAAAAATTGCCCCATTTCAATTATAAAGGTGTTTTTAGAATTCACTCAATCTTTGGAACAAAACTGCATTAAAATAATTTGACTTCCGACTCATCTAAGAAAGATATTAAGGGATATTCTTCGATAAATAGAAAATATATGGAAAGCATTAAATAGGGTCTACCTTGAAATAAATGGCCATATCTTCGTCAAAAATTGCCCCATTTCAATTATAAAGGTGTTTTTAGAATTCACTCGATCTTTGGAAGAAAACTGCATTAAAATAATTTGACTTCCGACTCATCTAAGAAAGATATTAAGGGATATTCTTCGATAAATAGAAAATATATGGAAAGCATTAAATAGGGTCTACCTTGAAATAAATGGCCATATCTTCGTCAAAAATTGCCCCATTTCAATTATAAAGGTGTTTTTAGAATTCACTTGATCTTTGAAAACAAACTGCATTAAAATAATTTGACTTCCGACTCATCTAAGAAAGATATTAAGGGATATTCTTCGATAAATAGAAAATATATGGAAAGCATTAAATAGTGTCTACCTTGAAATAAATGGCCTTTTCTTCGTCAAAAATTGCCCCATTTCAATTATAAAGGAGTTTTTAGAATTTGCTCGATCTTTGGAAGAAAACTGCATTAAAATAATTTGACTTCCGACTCATCTAAGAAAGATATTAAGGGATATTCTTCGATAAATAGAAAATATATGGAAAGCATTAAATAGGGTCTACCTTGAAATAAATGGCCATATCTTCGTCAAAAATTGCCCCATTTCAATTATAAAGGTGTTTTTAGAATTCACTCGATCTTTGGAACAAAACTGCATTAAAATAATTTGACTTCCGACTCATCTAAGAAAGATATTAAGGGATATTCTTCGATAAATAGAAAATATATGGAAAGCATTAAATAGGGTCTACCTTGAAATAAATGGCCATATCTTCGTCAAAAATTGCCCCATTTCAATTATAAAGGTGTTTTTAGAATTCACTCGATCTTTGGAACAAAACTGCATTAAAATAATTTGACTTCCGACTCATCTAAGAAAGATATTAAGGGATATTCTTCGATAAATAGAAAATATATGGAAAGCATTAAATAGGGTCTACCTTGAAATAAATGGCCATATCTTCGTCCAACATTGCCCCATTTCAATTATAAAGGAGTTTTCAGAATTTGCTCGATCTTTGGAAGAAAACTGCATTAAAATAATTTGACTTCCGACTCATCTAAGAAAGATATTAAGGGATATTCTTCGATAAATAGAAAATATATGGAAAGCATTAAATAGGGTCTACCTTGAAATAAATGGCCATATCTTCGTCAAAAATTGCCCCATTTCAATTATAAAGGTGTTTTTAGAATTCACTCGATCTTTGGAACAAAACTGCATTAAAATAATTTGACTTCCGACTCATCTAAGAAAGATATTAAGGGATATTCTTCGATAAATAGAAAATATATGGCAAAGCATTAAATAGGGTCTACCTTGAAATAAATGGCCATATCTTCGTCAAAAATTGCCCCACTTCAATTATAAAGGTGTTTTTAGAATTCACTCAATCTTTGGAACAAAACTGCATTAAAACAATTTAACTTCCGACTCATCTAAGATAGATATTAAGGGATATTCTTCGATAAATAGAAAATATATGGAAAGCATTAAATAGGGTCTACCTTGAAATAAATGGCCATATCTTCGTCAAAAATTGCCCCATTTCAATTATAAAGGTGTTTTTAGAATTCACTCGATCTTTGGAAGAAAACTGCATTAAAAAAATTTGACTTCCGACTCATCTAAGAAAGATATTAAGGGATATTCTTCGATAAATAGAAAATATATGGAAAGCATTAAATAGGGTCTACCTTGAAATAAATGGCCATATCTTCGTCAAAAATTGCCCCATTTCAATTATAAAGGTGTTTTTAGAATTCACTTGATCTTTGAAAACAAACTGCATTAAAATAATTTGACTTCCGACTCATCTAAGAAAGATATTAAGGGATATTCTTCGATAAATAGAAAATATATGGAAAGCATTAAATAGGGTCTACCTTGATATAAATGGCCATATCTTCGTCTAAAATTGCCCCATTTCAATTATAGAGGTGTTTTTAGAATTCACTCAATCTTTGGAACAAAACTGCATTAAAATAATTTGACTTCCGACTCATCTAAGAAAGATATTAAGGGATATTCGGTAAATAGAAAATATATGGAAAGCATTAAATAGTGTCTACCTTGAAATAAATGGCCATATCTTCGTCAAAAATTGCCCCATTTCAATTATAAAGGTGTTTTTAGAATTCACTTGATCTTTGAAAAACAAACTGCATTAAAATAATTTGACTTCCGACTCATCTAAGAAAGATATTAAGGGATATTCTTCGATAAATAGAAAATATATGGAAAACATTAAATAGGGTCTACCTTGAAATAAATGGCCATATCTTCGTCTAAAATTGCCCCATTTCAATTATAGAGGTATTTTTAGAATTTACTCGATCTTTGGAACAAAACTGCATTAAAATAATTTGACTTCCGACTCATCTAAGAAAGATATTAAGGGATATTCTTCGATAAATAGAAAATATATGGAAAGCATTAAATAGGGTCTACCTTGAAATAAATGGCCATATCTTCGTCAAAAATTGCCCCATTTCAAATATAAAGGTGTTTTTAGAATTCACTCGATCTTTGGAACAAAACTGCATTAAAATAATTTGACTTCCGACTCATCTAAGAAAGATATTAAGGGATATTCTTCGATAAATAGAAAATATATGGCAAACATTAAATAGGTCTACCTTGAAATAAATGGCCATATCTTCGTCTAAAATTGCCCCATTTCAATTATAAAGGTGTTTTTAGAATTTGCTTGATCTTTGGAACAAAACTGCATTAAAATAATTTGACTTCCGACTCATCTAAGAAAGATATTAAGGGATATTCTTCGATAAATAGAAAATATATGGCAAGCATTAAATAGGGTCTACCTTGAAATAAATGGCCATATCTTCGTCAAAAATTGCCCCATTTCAAATATAAAGGTATTTTTAGAATTTACTCGATCTTTGGAACAAAACTGCATTAAAATAATTTGACTTCCGACTCATCTAAGAAAGATATTAAGGGATATTCTTCGATAAATAGAAAATATATGGCAAACATTAAATAGGGTCTACCTTGAAATAAATGGCCATATCTTCGTCAAAATTGCCCCATTTCAAATATAAAGGTGTTTTTTAGAATTCACTCGATCTTTGGAACAAAACTGCATTAAAATAATTTGACTTCCGACTCATCTAAGAAAGATATTAAGGGATATTCTTCGATAAATAGAAAATATATGGCAAACATTGAATAGGGTCTACCTTGAAATAAATGGCCATATCTTCGTCTAAAATTGCCCCATTTCAATTATAAAGGTATTTTTAGAATTCACTCAATCTTTGGAACAAAACTGCATTAAAATAATTTGACTTCCGACTCATCTAAGAAAGATATTAAGGGATATTCTTCGATTAATAGAAAATATAAGCCAAACATTAAATAGGGTCTACCTTGAAATAAATGGCCATATCTTCGTCAAAAATTGCCCCATTTCAATTATAAAGGTGTTTTTAGAATTCACTTGATCTTTGGAACAAAACTGCATTAAAATAATTTGACTTCCGACTCATCTAAGAAAGATATTAAGGGATATTCTTCGATTAATAGAAAATATATGGCAAACATTGAATAGGTCAACCTTGAAATAAATGGCCATATCTTCGTCTAAAATTGCCATATTTCAAATATAAAGGTATTTTTAGAATTTACTCGATCTTTGGAACAAAACTGCATTAAAATAATTTGACTTCCGACTCATCTAAGAAAGATATTAAGGGATATTCTTCGATTAATAGAAAATATATGGCAAACATTGAATAGGTCAACCTTGAAATAAATGGCCATATCTTCGTCAAAAATTGCCATATTTCAAATATAAAGGTATTTTTAGAATTTACTCGATCTTTGGAACAAAAACTGCATTAAAATAATTTGACTTCCGACTCATCTAAGAAAGATATTAAGGGATATTCTTCGATTAATAGAAAATATATGGCAAACATTGAATAGGTCAACCTTGAAATAAATGGCCATATCTTCGTCTAAAATTGTCATATTTCAAATATAAAGGTATTTTTAGAATTTACTCGATCTTTGGAACAAAACTGCATTAAAATAATTTGACTTCCGACTCATCTAAGAAAGATATTAAGGGATATTCTTCGATTAATAGAAAATATATGGCAAACATTGAACAGGTCAACCTTGAAATAAATGGCCATATCTTCGTCCAAAATTGCCATATTTCAAATATAAAGGTATTTTTAGAATTTACTCGATCTTTGGAACAAAACTGCATTAAAATAATTTGACTTCCGACTCATCTAAGAAAGATATTAAGGGATATTCTTCGATTAATAGAAAATATATGGCAAACATTGAATAGGGTCTACCTTGAAATAAACGGCCATATCTTCGTCAAAAATTGCCATATTTCAAATATAAAGGTATTTTTAGAATTTACTCGATCTTTGGAACAAAACTGCATTAAAATAATTTGACTTCCGACTCATCTAAGAAAGATATTAAGGGATATTCTTCGATTAATAGAAAATATATGGCAAACATTGAATAGGTCAACCTTGAAATAAACGGCCATATCTTCGTCAAAAATTGCCATATTTCAAATATAAAGGTATTTTTAGAATTTACTCGATCTTTGGAACAAAACTGCATTAAAATAATTTGACTTCCGACTCATCTAAGAAAGATATTAAGGGATATTCTTCGATTAATAGAAAATATATGGCAAACATTGAATAGGTCTACCCTGAAATAAACGGCCATATCTTCGTCTAAAATTGCCATATTTCAAATATAAAGGTATTTTTAGAATTTACTCGATCTTTGGAACAAAACTGCATTAAAATAATTTGACTTCGGACTCATCTAGGAAGATATGTAAGGGATATTCTTCGATTACAGAAAAATATATGGCAAAAATTGAATAGGGTCAACCTTGAAATAAAATGGCCATATCTTTGTCGAAAAATTGCCATATTTCAAATATAAAAGGTATTTTTAGAATTTGCTGGATCTTTGGAACAAAACTGCATTAAAATAATTTGACTTCCGACTCATCTAAAAAAGATATTAAGGGATATTCTTCGATTAATAGAAAATATATGGCGAACATTAAATAGGTCAACCTTGAAATAAATGGCCATATCTTCGTCAAAAATTGCCATATTTCAAATATTAAGGTATTTTTAGAATTTACTCGATCTTTGGAACAAAACTGCATTAAAATAATTTGACTTCCGACTCATCTAAGAAAGATATTAAGGGATATTCTTCGATTAATAGAAAATATATGGCAAAACATTGAATAGGTCAACCTTGAAATAAAATGGCCATATCTTCGTCAAAAATTGCCATATTTCAAATATAAAGGTATTTTTAGAATTTACTCGATCCTTGGAACAAAACTGCATTAAAATAATTTGACTTCCGACTCATCTAAGAAAGATATTAAGGGATATTCTTCGATTAATAGAAAATATATGGCAAACATTGAATAGGTCAACCTTGAAATAAATGGCCATATCTTCGTCTAAAATTGCCATATTTCAAATATAAAGGTATTTTTAGAATTTACTCGATCTTTGGAACAAAACTGCATTAAAATAATTTGACTTCCGACTCATCTAAGAAAGATATTAAGGGATATTCTTCGATTAATAGAAAATATATGGCAAACATTGAATAGGTCAACCTTGAAATAAATGGCCATATCTTCGTCAAAAATTGCCATATTTCAAATATAAAGGTATTTTTAGAATTTACTCGATCTTTGGAACAAAACTGCATTAAAATAATTTGACTTCCGACTCATCTAAGAAAGATATTAAGGGATATTCTTCGATTAATAGAAAATATATGGCAAACATTGAATAGGTCAACCTTGAAATAAATGGCCATATCTTCGTCAAAAATTGCCATATTTCAAATATAAAGGTATTTTTAGAATTTACTCGATCTTTGGAACAAAACTGCATTAAAATAATTTGACTTCCGACTCATCTAAGAAAGATATTAAGGGATATTCTTCGATTAATAGAAAATATATGGCAAACATTGAATAGGTCAACCTTGAAATAAATGGCCATATCTTCGTCAAAAATGGTCATATTTCAAATATAAAGGTATTTTTAGAATTTACTCGATCTTTGGAACAAAACTGCATTAAAATAATTTGACTTCCGACTCATCTAAGAAAGATATTAAGGGATATTCTTCGATTAATAGAAAATATATGGCAAACATTGAATAGGTCAACCTTGAAATAAATGGCCATATCTTCGTCTAAAATTGCCATATTTCAAATATAAAGGTATTTTTAGAATTTACTCGATCTTTGGAACAAAACTGCATTAAAATAATTTGACTTCCGACTCATCTAAGAAAGATATTAAGGGATATTCTTCGATTAATAGAAAATATATGGCAAACATTGAATAGGTCAACCTTGAAATAAATGGCCATATCTTCGTCTAAAATTGCCATATTTCAAATATAAAGGTATTTTTAGAATTTACTCGATCTTTGGAACAAAAACTGCATTAAAATAATTTGACTTCCGACTCATCTAAGAAAGATATTAAGGGATATTCTTCGATTAATAGAAAATATATGGCAAACATTGAATAGGTCAACCTTGAAATAAATGGCCATATCTTCGTCAAAAATGGTCATATTTCAAATATAAAGGTATTTTTAGAATTTACTCGATCTTTGGAACAAAACTGCATTAAAATAATTTGACTTCCGACTCATCTAAGAAAGATATTAAGGGATATTCTTCGATTAATAGAAAATATATGGCAAACATTGAATAGGTCAACCTTGAAATAAATGGCCATATCTTCGTCTAAAATTGCCATATTTCAAATATAAAGGTATTTTTAGAATTTACTCGATCTTTGGAACAAAACTGCATTAAAATAATTTGACTTCCGACTCATCTAAGAAAGATATTAAGGGATATTCTTCGATTAATAGAAAATATATGGCAAACATTGAATAGGTCAACCTTGAAATAAATGGCCATATCTTCGTCTAAAATTGCCATATTTCAAATATAAAGGTATTTTTAGAATTTACTCGATCTTTGGAACAAAACTGCATTAAAATAATTTGACTTCCGACTCATCTAAGAAAGATATTAAGGGATATTCTTCGATTAATAGAAAATATATGGCAAACATTGAATAGGTCAACCTTGAAATAAATGGCCATATCTTCGTCAAAAATTGCCATATTTCAAATATAAAGGTATTTTTAGAATTTACTCGATCTTTGGAACAAAACTGCATTAAAATAATTTGACTTCCGACTCATCTAAGAAAGATATTAAGGGATATTCTTCGATTAATAGAAAATATATGGCAAACATTGAATAGGTCAACCTTGAAATAAATGGCCATATCTTCGTCAAAAATGGTCATATTTCAAATATAAAGGTATTTTTAGAATTTACTCGATCTTTGGAACAAAACTGCATTAAAATAATTTGACTTCCGACTCATCTAAGAAAGATATTAAGGGATATTCTTCGATTAATAGAAAATATATGGCAAACATTGAATAGGTCAACCTTGAAATAAATGGCCATATCTTCGTCTAAAATTGCCATATTTCAAATATAAAGGTATTTTTAGAATTTACTCGATCTTTGGAACAAAACTGCATTAAAATAATTTGACTTCCGACTCATCTAAGAAAGATATTAAGGGATATTCTTCGATTAATAGAAAATATATGGCAAACATTGAATAGGTCAACCTTGAAATAAATGGCCATATCTTCGTCTAAAATTGCCATATTTCAAATATAAAGGTATTTTTAGAATTTACTCGATCTTTGGAACAAAACTGCATTAAAATAATTTGACTTCCGACTCATCTAAGAAAGATATTAAGGGATATTCTTCGATTAATAGAAAATATATGGCAAACATTGAATAGGTCAACCTTGAAATAAATGGCCATATCTTCGTCTAAAATTGCCATATTTCAAATATAAAGGTATTTTTAGAATTTACTCGATCTTTGGAACAAAACTGCATTAAAATAATTTGACTTCCGACTCATCTAAGAAAGATATTAAGGGATATTCTTCGATTAATAGAAAATATATGGCAAACATTGAATAGGTCAACCTTGAAATAAATGGCCATATCTTCGTCAAAAATTGCCATATTTCAAATATAAAGGTATTTTTAGAATTTACTCGATCTTTGGAACAAAACTGCATTAAAATAATTTGACTTCCGACTCATCTAAGAAAGATATTAAGGGATATTCTTCGATTAATAGAAAATATATGGCAAACATTGAATAGGTCAACCTTGAAATAAATGGCCATATCTTCGTCTAAAATTGCCATATTTCAAATATAAAGGTATTTTTAGAATTTACTCGATCTTTGGAACAAAACTGCATTAAAATAATTTGACTTCCGACTCATCTAAGAAAGATATTAAGGGATATTCTTCGATTAATAGAAAATATATGGCAAACATTGAATAGGTCAACCTTGAAATAAATGGCCATATCTTCGTCTAAAATTGCCATATTTCAAATATAAAGGTATTTTTAGAATTTACTCGATCTTTGGAACAAAACTGCATTAAAATAATTTGACTTCCGACTCATCTAAGAAAGATATTAAGGGATATTCTTCGATTAATAGAAAATATATGGCAAACATTGAATAGGTCAACCTTGAAATAAATGGCCATATCTTCGTCAAAAATTGCCATATTTCAAATATAAAGGTATTTTTAGAATTTACTCGATCTTTGGAACAAAACTGCATTAAAATAATTTGACTTCCGACTCATCTAAGAAAGATATTAAGGGATATTCTTCGATTAATAGAAAATATATGGCAAACATTGAATAGGTCAACCTTGAAATAAATGGCCATATCTTCGTCTAAAATTGCCATATTTCAAATATAAAGGTATTTTTAGAATTTACTCGATCTTTGGAACAAAACTGCATTAAAATAATTTGACTTCCGACTCATCTAAGAAAGATATTAAGGGATATTCTTCGATTAATAGAAAATATATGGCAAACATTGAATAGGTCAACCTTGAAATAAATGGCCATATCTTCGTCAAAAATGGTCATATTTCAAATATAAAGGTATTTTTAGAATTTACTCGATCTTTGGAACAAAACTGCATTAAAATAATTTGACTTCCGACTCATCTAAGAAAGATATTAAGGGATATTCTTCGATTAATAGAAAATATATGGCAAACATTGAATAGGTCAACCTTGAAATAAATGGCCATATCTTCGTCTAAAATTGCCATATTTCAAATATAAAGGTATTTTTAGAATTTACTCGATCTTTGGAACAAAACTGCATTAAAATAATTTGACTTCCGACTCATCTAAGAAAGATATTAAGGGATATTCTTCGATTAATAGAAAATATATGGCAAACATTGAATAGGTCAACCTTGAAATAAATGGCCATATCTTCGTCAAAAATGGTCATATTTCAAATATAAAGGTATTTTTAGAATTTACTCGATCTTTGGAACAAAACTGCATTAAAATAATTTGACTTCCGACTCATCTAAGAAAGATATTAAGGGATATTCTTCGATTAATAGAAAATATATGGCAAACATTGAATAGGTCAACCTTGAAATAAATGGCCATATCTTCGTCAAAAATGGTCATATTTCAAATATAAAGGTATTTTTAGAATTTACTCGATCTTTGGAACAAAACTGCATTAAAATAATTTGACTTCCGACTCATCTAAGAAAGATATTAAGGGATATTCTTCGATTAATAGAAAATATATGGCAAACATTGAATAGGTCAACCTTGAAATAAATGGCCATATCTTCGTCTAAAATTGCCATATTTCAAATATAAAGGTATTTTTAGAATTTACTCGATCTTTGGAACAAAACTGCATTAAAATAATTTGACTTCCGACTCATCTAAGAAAGATATTAAGGGATATTCTTCGATTAATAGAAAATATATGGCAAACATTGAATAGGTCAACCTTGAAATAAATGGCCATATCTTCGTCAAAAATTGCCATATTTCAAATATAAAGGTATTTTTAGAATTTACTCGATCTTTGGAACAAAACTGCATTAAAATAATTTGACTTCCGACTCATCTAAGAAAGATATTAAGGGATATTCTTCGATTAATAGAAAATATATGGCAAACATTGAATAGGTCAACCTTGAAATAAATGGCCATATCTTCGTCTAAAATTGCCATATTTCAAATATAAAGGTATTTTTAGAATTTACTCGATCTTTGGAACAAAACTGCATTAAAATAATTTGACTTCCGACTCATCTAAGAAAGATATTAAGGGATATTCTTCGATTAATAGAAAATATATGGCAAACATTGAATAGGTCAACCTTGAAATAAATGGCCATATCTTCGTCAAAAATTGCCATATTTCAAATATAAAGGTATTTTTAGAATTTACTCGATCTTTGGAACAAAACTGCATTAAAATAATTTGACTTCCGACTCATCTAAGAAAGATATTAAGGGATATTCTTCGATTAATAGAAAATATATGGCAAACATTGAATAGGTCAACCTTGAAATAAATGGCCATATCTTCGTCAAAAATTGTCATATTTCAAATATAAAGGTATTTTTAGAATTTACTCGATCTTTGGAACAAAACTGCATTAAAATAATTTGACTTCCGACTCATCTAAGAAAGATATTAAGGGATATTCTTCGATTAATAGAAAATATATGGCAAACATTGAATAGGTCAACCTTGAAATAAATGGCCATATCTTCGTCAAAAATTGCCATATTTCAAATATAAAGGTATTTTTAGAATTTACTCGATCTTTGGAACAAAACTGCATTAAAATAATTTGACTTCCGACTCATCTAAGAAAGATATTAAGGGATATTCTTCGATTAATAGAAAATATATGGCAAACATTGAATAGGGTCAACCTTGAAATAAATGGCCATATCTTCGTCAAAAATTGCCATATTTCAAATATAAAGGTATTTTTAGAATTTACTCGATCTTTGGAACAAAACTGCATTAAAATAATTTGACTTCCGACTCATCTAAGAAAGATATTAAGGGATATTCTTCGATTAATAGAAAATATATGGCAAACATTGAATAGGGTCAACCTTGAAATAAATGGCCATATCTTCGTCAAAAATTGTCATATTTCAAATATAAAGGTATTTTTAGAATTTACTCGATCTTTGGAACAAAACTGCATTAAAATAATTTGACTTCCGACTCATCTAAGAAAGATATTAAGGGATATTCTTCGATTAATAGAAAATATATGGCAAACATTGAATAGGTCAACCTTGAAATAAATGGCCATATCTTCGTCTAAAATTGCCATATTTCAAATATAAAGGTATTTTTAGAATTTACTCGATCTTTGGAACAAAACTGCATTAAAATAATTTGACTTCCGACTCATCTAAGAAAGATATTAAGGGATATTCTTCGATTAATAGAAAATATATGGCAAACATTGAATAGGTCAACCTTGAAATAAATGGCCATATCTTCGTCTAAAATTGCCATATTTCAAATATAAAGGTATTTTTAGAATTTACTCGATCTTTGGAACAAAACTGCATTAAAATAATTTGACTTCCGACTCATCTAAGAAAGATATTAAGGGATATTCTTCGATTAATAGAAAATATATGGCAAACATTGAATAGGGTCAACCTTGAAATAAATGGCCATATCTTCGTCAAAAATTGTCATATTTCAAATATAAAGGTATTTTTAGAATTTACTCGATCTTTGGAACAAAACTGCATTAAAATAATTTGACTTCCGACTCATCTAAGAAAGATATTAAGGGATATTCTTCGATTAATAGAAAATATATGGCAAACATTGAATAGGTCAACCTTGAAATAAATGGCCATATCTTCGTCAAAAATGGCCATATTTCAAATATAAAGGTATTTTTAGAATTTACTCGATCTTTGGAACAAAACTGCATTAAAATAATTTGACTTCCGACTCATCTAAGAAAGATATTAAGGGATATTCTTCGATTAATAGAAAATATATGGCAAACATTGAATAGGTCAACCTTGAAATAAATGGCCATATCTTCGTCAAAAATTGCCATATTTCAAATATAAAGGTATTTTTAGAATTTACTCGATCCTTGGAACAAAACTGCATTAAAATAATTTGACTTCCGACTCATCTAAGAAAGATATTAAGGGATATTCTTCGATTAATAGAAAATATATGGCAAACATTGAATAGGTCAACCTTGAAATAAATGGCCATATCTTCGTCAAAAATTGCCATATTTCAAATATAAAGGTATTTTTAGAATTTACTCGATCTTTTGGAACAAAACTGCATTAAAATAATTTGACTTCCGACTCATCTAAGAAAGATATTAAGGGATATTCTTTCGATTAATAGAAAATATATGGGCAAACATTGAATAGGTCAACCTTGAAATAAATGGCCATATCTTCGTCAAAAATTGCCATATTTCAAATATAAAGGTATTTTTAGAATTTACTCGATCTTTGGAACAAAGCTGCATTAAAATAATTTGACTTCCGACTCATCTAAGAAAGATATTAAGGGATATTCTTCGATTAATAGAAAATATATGGCAAACATTGAATAGGTCAACCTTGAAATAAATGGCCATATCTTCGTCTAAAATTGCCATATTTCAAATATAAAGGTATTTTTAGAATTTACTCGATCTTTGGAACAAAACTGCATTAAAATAATTTGACTTCCGACTCATCTAAGAAAGATATTAAGGGATATTCTTCGATTAATAGAAAATATATGGCAAACATTGAATAGGGTCTACCTTGAAATAAATGGCCATATCTTCGTCAAAAATTGCCATATTTCAAATATAAAGGTATTTTTAGAATTTACTCGATCTTTGGAACAAAACTGCATTAAAATAATTTGACTTCCGACTCATCTAAGAAAGATATTAAGGGATATTCTTCGATTAATAGAAAATATATGGCAAACATTGAATAGGGTCAACTTTGAAATAAATGGCCATATCTTCGTCAAAAATTGCCATATTTCAAATATAAAGGTATTTTTAGAATTTACTCGATCTTTGGAACAAAACTGCATTAAAATAATTTGACTTCCGACTCATCTAAGAAAGATATTAAGGGATATTCTTCGATTAATAGAAAATATATGGCAAACATTGAATAGGTCAACCTTGAAATAAATGGCCATATCTTCGTCAAAAATTGCCATATTTCAAATATAAAGGTATTTTTAGAATTTACTCGATCTTTGGAACAAAACTGCATTAAAATAATTTGACTTCCGACTCATCTAAGAAAGATATTAAGGGATATTCTTCGATTAATAGAAAATATATGGCAAACATTGAATAGGTCAACCTTGAAATAAATGGCCATATCTTCGTCAAAAATGGTCATATTTCAAATATAAAGGTATTTTTAGAATTTACTCGATCTTTGGAACAAAACTGCATTAAAATAATTTGACTTCCGACTCATCTAAGAAAGATATTAAGGGATATTCTTCGATTAATAGAAAATATATGGCAAACATTGAATAGGTCAACCTTGAAATAAATGGCCATATCTTCGTCTAAAATTGCCATATTTCAAATATAAAGGTATTTTTAGAATTTACTCGATCTTTGGAACAAAACTGCATTAAAATAATTTGACTTCCGACTCATCTAAGAAAGATATTAAGGGATATTCTTCGATTAATAGAAAATATATGGCAAACATTGAATAGGTCAACCTTGAAATAAATGGCCATTTCTTTGTCTAAAATTGCCATATTTCAAATATAAAGGTATTTTTAGAATTTACTCGATCTTTGGAACAAAACTGCATTAAAATAATTTGACTTCCGACTCATCTAAGAAAGATATTAAGGGATATTCTTCGATTAAATAGAAAATATATGGCAAACATTGAATAGGGTCACTTTGAAATAAATGGCCATATCTTCGTCTAAAATTGCCCTACTTCAAGATATATAAGGTATTTTTAGAATTGCCTCGATCTTTGGAACAAAACTGCATTAAAATAATTTGACTTCCGACTCATCTAAGAAAGATATTAGGGATATTCTTCGATTAATAGAAAATATATGGCAAACATTGAATAGGTCAACCTTGAAATAAACTGGCCTATCTTCGTCAAAAATTGCCCCATTTCAAATATAAAGGTATTTTTTGAATTCACTCGATCTTTGGAACAAAACTGCATTAAAATAATTT
The DNA here is from genome assembly GCF_018153295.1 of Drosophila grimshawi. Taxonomy (NCBI): domain Eukaryota; kingdom Metazoa; phylum Arthropoda; class Insecta; order Diptera; family Drosophilidae; genus Drosophila; species Drosophila grimshawi. The sequence continues at coordinate 23,406 of NW_025063533.1, forward strand.
GACTTCCGACTCATCTAAGAAAGATATTAAGGGATATTCTTCGATAATAGAAAATATATGGCAAACATTGAATAGGGTCTACCCTGAAATAAATGGCCATATCTTCGTCATAAATTGCCCTATTTCAAATATAAAGGTATTTTTAGAATTTACTCGATCTTTGGAACAAAAGTGCATTAAAATAATTTGACTTCCGACTCATCTAAGAAAGATATTAAGGGATATTCTTCGATTAATAGAAAATATATGGCAAACATTGAATAGGTCAACCTTGAAATAAATGGCCATATATTCGTCTAAAATTGCCATATTTCAAATATAAAGGTATTTTTAGAATTTACTCGATCTTTGGAACAAAACTGCATTAAAATAATTTGACTTCCGACTCATCTAAGAAAGATATTAAGGGATATTCTTCGATTAATAGAAAATATATGGCAAACATTGAATAGGTCAACCTTGAAATAAATGGCCATATCTTCGTCTAAAATTGCCATATTTCAAATATAAAGGTATTTTTAGAATTTACTCGATCTTTGGAACAAAACTGCATTAAAATAATTTGACTTCCGACTCATCTAAGAAAGATATTAAGGGATATTCTTCGATTAATAGAAAATATATGGCAAACATTAAATACGTCAACCTTGAAATAAATGGCCATATCATCTTCTAAAATTGCCATATTTCAAATATAAAGGTATTTTTAGAATTTACTCGATCTTTGGAACAAAACTGCATTAAAATAATTTGACTTCCGACTCATCTAAGAAAAGATATTAAGGGATATTCTTCGATTAATAGAAAATATATGGCAAAACATTGAATAGGTCAACCTTGAAATAAATGGCCATATCTTCGTCTAAAATTGCCATATTTCAAATATAAAGGTATTTTTAGAATTTACTCGATCTTTGGAACAAAACTGCATTAAAATAATTTGACTTCCGACTCATCTAAGAAAGATATTAAGGGATATTCTTCGATTAATAGAAAATATATGGCAAACATTGAATAGGTCAACCTTGAAATAAATGGCCATATCTTCGTCTAAAATTGCCATATTTCAAATATAAAGGTATTTTTAGAATTTACTCGATCTTTGGAACAAAACTGCATTAAAATAATTTGACTTCCGACTCATCTAAGAAAGATATTAAGGGATATTCTTCGATTAATAGAAAATATATGGCAAACATTGAATAGGTCAACCTTGAAATAAATGGCCATATCTTCGTCTAAAATTGCCATATTTCAAATATAAAGGTGTTTTTAGAATTTACTCGATCTTTGGAACAAAACTGCATTAAAATAATTTGACTTCCGACTCATCTAAGAAAGATATTAAGGGATATTCTTCGATTAATAGAAAATATATGGCAAACATTGAATAGGTCAACCTTGAAATAAATGGCCATATCTTCGTCAAAAATTGCCATATTTCAAATATAAAGGTATTTTTAGAATTTACTCGATCTTTGGAACAAAACTGCATTAAAATAATTTGACTTCCGACTCATCTAAGAAAGATATTAAGGGATATTCTTCGATTAATAGAAAATATATGGCAAACATTGAATAGGTCAACCTTGAAATAAATGGCCATATCTTCGTCAAAAAAATGGTCATATTTCAAATATAAAGGTAATTTTAGAATTTACTCGATCTTTGGAACAAAACTGCATTAAAATAATTTGACTTCCGACTCATCTAAGAAAGATATTAAGGGATATTCTTCGATTAATAGAAAATATATGGCAAACATTGAATAGGTCAACCTTGAAATAAATGGCCATATCTTCGTCAAAAATTGCCATATTTCAAATATAAAGGTATTTTTAGAATTTACTTGATCTTTGGAACAAAAACTGCATTAAAATAATTTGACTTCCGACTCATCTAAGAAAGATATTAAGGGATATTCTTCGATTAATAGAAAATATATGGCAAACATTGAATAGGTCAACCTTGAAATAAATGGCCTTATCTTCGTCAAAAATTGCCATATTTCAAATATAAAGGTATTTTTAGAATTTACTCGATCTTTGGAACAAAACTGCATTAAAATAATTTGACTTCCGACTCATCTAAGAAAGATATTAAGGGATATTCTTCGATTAATAGAAAATATATGGCAAATATTGAATAGGTCAACTTGAAACTAAATGGCCATATCTTCGTCAAAAAGTGTCATATTTTAAATAAAAAGGGTATTTTTAGAATTTACTCTTGATCTTTGAACAAAACTGCATTAAAATAATTTGACTTCCGACTCATCTAAGAAAGATATTAAGGGATATTCTTCGATTAATAGAAAATATATGGCGAAAACATTGAATAGGTCTACCCTGAAATAAATGGCCATATCTTCGTCTAAAATTGCTCATATTTCAAATATAAAGGTATTTTTAGAATTTACTCGATCTTGGAACAAAACTGCATTAAAATAATTGACTTCCGACTCATCTAAGAAAGATATTGAGGGATATTCTTTGATTAATAGAAAATATATGGCAAACATTGAATAGGTCAACCCGAAATAAATGGCCATATCTTCGTCACAAAATTGCCATATTTCAAATATAAAGGTATTTTTAGAATCTTACTTGATTCTTGGGAACAAAACTGCATTAAAATAATTTGACTTCCGACTCATCTAAGAAAGATATTAAGGGATATTCTTCGATTAATAGAAAATATATGGCAAACATTGAAAATGTCAACCTTGAAATAAATGGCCATATCTTCGTCAAAAATTGCCATATTTCAAATATAAAGGTATTTTTAGAATTTACTCGATCTTTTGGAACAAAACTGCATTAAAATAATTTGACTTCCGACTCATCTAAGAAAGATATTAAGGGATATTCTTCGATTAATAGAAAATATATGGCAAACATTGAATAGGTCAACCTTGAAATAAATGGCCATATCTTCGTCAAAAATTGTCATATTTCAAATATAAAGGTATTTTTAGAATTTACTTGATCTTTGGAACAAAACTGCATTAAAATAATTTGACTTCCGACTCATCTAAGAAAGATATTAAGGGATATTCTTCGATTAATAGAAAATATATGGCAAACATTGAATAGGTCAACCTTGAAATAAATGGCCATATCTTCGTCTAAAATTGCCATATTTCAAATATAAAGGTATTTTTAGAATTTACTCGATCCTTGGAACAAAACTGCATTAAAATAATTTGACTTCCGACTCATCTAAGAAAGATATTAAGGGATATTCTTCGATTAATAGAAAATATATGGCAAACATTGAATAGGTCAACCTTGAAATAAATGGCCATATCTTCGTCAAAAATTGCCATATTTCAAATATAAAGGTATTTTTAGAATTTACTCGATCTTTGGAACAAAACTGCATTAAAATAATTTGACTTCCGACTCATCTAAGAAAGATATTAAGGGATATTCTTCGATTAATAGAAAATATATGGCTAACATTGAATAGGTCAACCTTGAAATAAATGGCCATATCTTCGTCAAAAATTGCCATATTTCAAATATAAAGGTATTTTTAGAATTTACTCGATCTTTGGAACAAAACTGCATTAAAATAATTTGACTTCCGACTCATCTAAGAAAGATATTAAGGGATATTCTTCGATTAATAGAAAATATATGGCAAACATTGAATAGGTCAACCTTGAAATAAATGGCCATATCTTCGTCAAAAATTGCCATATTTCAAATATAAATGTATTTTTAGAATTTACTCGATCTTTGGAACAAACTGCATTAAAATAATTTGACTTCCGACTCATCTAAGAAAGATATTAAGGGATATTCTTCGATTAATAGAAAATATATGGCAAACATTGAATAGGTCAACCTTGAAATAAATGGCCATATCTTCGTCTAAAATTGCCATATTTCAAATATAAAGGTATTTTTAGAATTTACTCGATCTTTGGAACAAAACTGCATTAAAATAATTTGACTTCCGACTCATCTAAGAAAGATATTAAGGGATATTCTTCGATTAATAGAAAATATATGGCAAACATTGAATAGGTCTACCTTGAAATAAATGGCCATATCTTCGTCAAAAATTGCCATATTTCAAATATAAAGGTATTTTTAGAATTTACTCGATCTTTGGAACAAAACTGCATTAAAATAATTTGACTTCCGACTCATCTAAGAAAAGATATTAAGGGATATTCTTCGATTAATAGAAAATATATGGCAAACATTGAATAGGTCAACCTTGAAATAAATGGCCATATCTTCGTCAAAAATGGCCATATTTCAAATATAAAGGTATTTTTAGAATTTACTCGATCTTTGGAACAAAACTGCAT
>NW_025063534.1:0-40308 GCF_018153295.1 Drosophila grimshawi
CAATTATAAAGGTGTTTTTAGAATTCACTCAATCTTTGGAATAAAACTGCGTTAAAATAATTTGACTTCCGACTCATCTAAGAAAGATATTAAGGGATATTCTTTGATTAACAGAAAATATATGGAAAGCATTAAATAGGGTCTACCTTGAAATAAATGGCCATATCTTCGTCAAAAATTGCCCCATTTCAATTATAAAGGTGTTTTTAGAATTCGCTCGATCTTTGGAACAAAACTGCATTAAAATAATTTGACATCCGACTCATCTAAGAAAGATATTAAGGGATATTCTTCGATAAATAGAAAATATATGGAAAGCATTAAATAGGGTCTACCTTGAAATAAATGGCCATGTCTTCGTCAAAAATTTCCCCATTTCAATTATAAAGGTGTTTTTAGAATTCACTCAATCTTTGAAACAAAACTGCATTAAAATAATTTGACTTCCGACTCATCTAAGAAAGATATTAAGGGATATTCTTCGATTAATAGAAAATATAAGCCAAACATTAAATAGGGTCAACCTTGAAATAAATGGCCATATCTTCGTCAAAAATTGCCCCATTTCAATTATAGAAGTGTTTTTAGAATTCACTCAATCTTTGAAACAAAACTGCATTAAAATAATTTGACTTCCGACTCATGTAAGAAAGATATTATGGGATATTCTTCGATAAATAGAAAATATATGGAAAGCATTAAATAGGCTCTACCTTGAAATAAATGGCCATATCTTCGTCAAGAATTGCCCCATTTCAATTATAAAGGTGTTTTTAGAATTCACTCAATCTTTGGAATAAAACTGCGTTAAAATAATTTGACTTCCGACTCATCTAAGAAAGATATTAAGGGATATTCTTTGATTAACAGAAAATATTTGGAAAGTATTAAATAGGGTCTACCTTGAAATAAATGGCTATATCTTCGTCAAAAATTGCCCCATTTCAATTATAAAGGTGTTTTTAGAATTTACTCAATCTTTGAAACAAAACTGCATTAAAATAATTTGACTTCCGACTCATCTAAGAAAGATATTAAGGGATATTCTTCGATAAATAGAAAATATATGGAAAGCATTAAATAGGCTCTACCTTGAAATAAATGGCCATATCTTCGTCAAAAATTGCCCCATTTCAATTATAAAGGTGTTTTTAGAATTCACTCAATCTTTAAAACAAAACTGCATTAAAATAATTTGACTTTCGACTCATCTAAGAAAGATATTAAGGGATATTCTTCGATTAACAGAAAATATATGGAAAGCATTAAATAGGGTCTACCTTGAAATAAATGGCCATATCTTCGTCAAAAATTGCCCCATTTCAATTATAAAGGTGTTTTTAGAATTCGCTCGATCTTTGGAACAAAACTGCATTAAAATAATTTGACATCCGACTCATCTAAGAAAGATTTTAAGGGATATTCTTCGATAAATAGAAAATATATGGAAAGCATTAAATAGGCTCTACCTTGAAATAAATGGCCATATCTTCGTCAAAAATTGCCCCATTTCAATTATAAAGGTGTTTTTAGAATTCACTCGATCTTTGAAACAAAACTGCATTAAAATAATTCGACTTCCGACTCATCTAAAAAAGATATTAAGGGATATTCTTTGATTAACAGAAAATATATGGAAAGTATTAAATAGGGTCTACCTTGAAATAAATGGCCATGTCTTCGTCAAAAATTGCCCCATTTCAATTATAAAGGTGTTTTTAGAATTCACTTAATCTTTGAAACAAAACTGCATTAAAATAATTTGACATCCGACTCATCTAAGAAAGATATTAAGGGATATTCTTCGATTAATAGAAAATATAAGGCAAACATTAAATAGGGTCAACCTTGAAATAAATAGCCATATCTTCGTCAAAAATTGCCCCATTTCAATTATAAAGGTGTTTTTAGAATTCACTCGATCTTTGAAACAAAACTGCATTAAAATTATTTGACTACCGACTCATGTAAGACAGATATTAAGGGATATTCTTCGATAAATAGAAAATATATGGAAAGCATTAAATAGGGTCAACCTTGAAATAAATAGCCATATCTTCGTCAAAAATTGCCCCATTTCAATTATAAAGGTGTTTTTAGAATTCGCTCGATCTTTGGAACAAAACTGCATTAAAATAATTTGACTTCCGACTCGTCTAAGAAAGATATTAAGGGATATTCTTCGACAAATAGAAAATATACGGAAAGCATTAAATAGGCTCTACCTTGAAATAAATGGCCATATCTTCGTCAAAAATTGCCCCATTTCAATTATAAAGGTGTTTTTAGAATTCACTCGATCTTTGAAACAAAACTGCATTAAAATTACTTGACTACCGACTCATGTAAGACAGATATTAAGGGATATTCTTCGATAAATAGAAAATATATGGAAAGCATTAAATAGGGTCTACCTTGAAATAAATGGCCATATCTTCGTCAAAAATTGCCCCATTTCAATTATAAAGGTGTTTTTAGAATTCACTCGATCTTTGAAACAAAACTGCATTAAAAGAATTTGACTTCCGACTCATCTAAGAAAGATATTAAGGGATATTCTTCGATTAATAGAAAATATAAGGCAAACATTAAATAGGGTCAACCTTGAAATAAATGGCCATATCTTCGTCAAAAATTGCCCCATTTCAATTATAAAGGTGTTTTTAGAATTCACTCGATCTTTGGAACAAAACTGCAGTAAAATAATTTGACTTTCGACTCATCTAAGAAAGATATTAAGGGATATTCTTCGATAAATAGAAAATATATGGAAAGCATTAAATAGGCTTTACCTTGAAATAAATGGCCATATCTTCGTCAAAAATTGCCCCATTTCAATTATAAAGGTGTTTTTAAAATTCACTCGATCTTTGGAACAAAACTGCATTAAAATAATTTGACTTCCTACTCATCTAAGAAAGATATTAAGGGATACTCTTCGATTAATAGAAAATATAAGCCAAACATTAAATAGGGTCAACCTTGAAATAAATGGCCATATCTTCGTCAAAAATGCCCCATTTCAATTATAAAGGTGTTTTTAGAATTAACAGAAAATATATGGAAAGCATTAAATAGGGTCTACCTTCAAATAAATGGCCATATCTTCGTCAAAAATTGCCCCATTTCAATTATAAAGGTGTTTTTAGAATTCGCTCGATCTTTGGAACAAACTGCATTAAATATTTGACTTCCGACTCAGCTAGAAAGACATTGAGGGATATTCTTCGACAAATAGAAAATATATGGAAAGCATTAAATAGGGCTCTACCTTGAAATAAATGGCCATATCTTCGTCAAAAATTGCCCCATTTCAATTATAAAGGTGTTTTTAGAATTCACTCGATCTTTGAAACAAAACTGCATTAAAATAATTCGACTTCCGACTCATCTAAAAAAGATATTAAGGGATATTCTTCGATTAATAGAAAATATAAGCCAAACATTAAATAGGGTCAACCTTGAAATAAATGGCCATATCTTCGTCAAAAATTTCCCCATTTCAATTATAAAGGTGTTTTTAGAATTCACTCGATCTGTGAAACAAAACTGCATTAAAATAATTTGACTTCCGACTCATCTAAGAAAGATATTAAGGGATATTCTTCGATAAATAGAAAATATATGGAAAGCATTAAATAGGCTCTACCTTGAAATAAATGGCCATATCTTCGTCAAAAATTGCCCCATTTCAATTATAAAGGTGTTTTTAGAATTCACTCAATCTTTGAAACAAAACTGCATTAAAATAATTTGACTTCCGACTCACCTAAGAAAGATATTAAGGGATATTCTTCGATTAACAGAAAATATATGGAAAGCATTAAATAGGGTCTACCTTGAAATAAATGGCCATATCTTCGTCAAAAATTGCCCCATTTCAATTATAAAGGTGTTTTTAGAATTCGCTCGATCTTTGGAACAAAACTGCATTAAAATAATTTGACATCCGACTCAGCTAAGAAAGATATTGAGGGATATTCTTCGACAAATAGAAAATATATGGAAAGCATTAAATAGGCTCTACCTTGAAATAAATGGCCATATCTTCGTCAAAAATTGCCCCATTTCAATTATAAAGGTGTTTTTATAATTCACTCGATCTTTGGAACAAAACTGCAGTAAAATAATTTGACTTCTGACTCATCTAAGAAAGATATTAAGGGATATTCTTCGATAAATGGAAAATATATGGAAAGCATTAAATAGGCTTTACCTTGAAATAAATGGCCATATCTTCGTCAAAAATTGCCCCATTTCAATTATAAAGGTGTTTTTAGAATTCACTCAATCTTTGAAACAAAACTGCATTAAAATAATTTGACTTCCTACTCATCTAAGAAAGATATTAAGGGATACTCTTCGATTAATAGAAAATATAAGCCAAACATTAAATAGGGTCAACCTTGAAATAAATGGCCATATCTTCGTCAAAAATTGCCCCATTTCAATTATAAAGGTGTTTTTAGAATTAACAGAAAATATATGGAAAGCATTAAATAGGGTCTACCTTGAAATAAATGGCCATATCTTCGTCAAAAATTGCCCCATTTCAATTATAAAGGTGTTTTTAGAATTCGCTCGATCTTTGGAACAAAACTGCATTAAAATAATTTGACTTCCGACTCAGCTAAGAAAGATATTGAGGGATATTCTTCGACAAATAGAAAATATATGGAAAGCATTAAATAGGCTCTACCTTGAAATAAATGGCCATATCTTCGTCAAAAATTGCCCCATTTCAATTATAAAGGTGTTTTTAGAATTCACTCGATCTTTGAAACAAAACTGCATTAAGATAATTCGACTTTCGACTCATCTAAAAAAGATATTAAGGGATATTCTTTGATTAACAGAAAATATATGGAAAGTATTAAATAGGGTCTACCTTGAAATAAATGGCCATATCTTCGTCAAAAATTGCCCCATTTCAATTATAAAGGTGTTTTTAGAATTCACTCAATCTTTGAAACAAAACTGCATTAAAATAATTTGACTTCCGACTCATCTAAGAAAGATATTAAGGGATATTCTTCGATTAATAGAAAATATAAGCCAAACATTAAATAGGGTCAACCTTGAAATAAATGGCCATATCTTCGTCAAAAATTGCCCCATTTCAATTATAAAGGTGTTTTTAGAATTCACTCGATCTTTGAAACAAAACTGCATTAAATATATTTGACTACCGACTCATGTAAGACAGATATTAAGGGATATTCTTCGATAAATAGAAAATATATGGAAAGCATTAAATAGGGTCTACCTTGAAATAAATGGCCATATCTTCGTCAAAAATTGCCCCATTTCAATTATAAAGGTGTTTTTAGAATTCACTCGATCTTTGGAACAAAACTGCATTAAAATAATTTGACTTCCGACTCATCTAAGAAAGATATTAAGGGATATTCTTCGATTAATAGAAAATATAAGCCAAACATTAAATAGGGTCAACCTTGAAATAAATGGCCATATCTTCGTCAAAAATTGCCCCATTTCAATTATAAAGGTGTTTTTAGAATTCACTCGATCTTTGGAACAAAACTGCATTAAAATAATTTGACTTCCGTTTCAGCTAAGAAAGATATTGAGGGATATTCTTCGACAAATAGAAAATATATGGAAAGCATTAAATAGGCTCTACCTTGAAATAAATGGCCATATCTTCGTCAAAAATTGCCCCATTTCAATTATAAAGGTGTTTTTAGAATTCACTCAATCTTTGAAACAAAACTGCATTAAAATAATTTGACTTCCGACTCATCTAAGAAAGATATTAAGGGATATTCTTCGATAAATGGAAAATATATGGAAAGCATTAAATAGGGTCTACCTTGAAATAAATGGCCATATCTTCGTCAAAAATTGCCCCATTTCAATTATAAAGGTGTTTTTTAGAATTCACTCAATCTTTGAAACAAAACTGCATTAAAATAATTTGACTTCCGACTCATCTAAGAAAGATATTATGGGATATTCTTCGATAAATAGAAAATATATGGAAAGCATTAAATAGGGTTTACCTTGAAATAAATGGCCATATCTTCGTCAAAAATTGCCCCATTTCAATTATAAAGGTGTTTTTAGAATTCACTCGATCTTTGAAACAAAACTGCATTAAAATAATTTGACTTCCGACTCATCTAAGAAAGATATTAAGGGATATTCTTCGATTAATAGAAAATATAAGCCAAACATTAAATAGGGTCAACCTTGAAATAAATGGCCATATCTTCGTCAAAAATTGCCCCATTTCAATTATAAAGGTGTTTTTAGAATTCACTCGATCTTTGGAATAAAACTGCATTAAAATAATTCGACTTCCGACTCATCTAAGAAAGATATTAAGGGATATTCTTCGATTAATAGAAAATATAAGCCAAACATTAAATAGGGTCAACCTTGAAATAAATGGCCATATCTTCGTCAAAAACTGCCCTTTTTCAATTATACAGGTGTTTTAAGAATTCACTCGATCTTTGAAACAAAACTGCATTAAAATAATTTGACTTCCGACTCATCTAAGAAAGATATTAAGGGATATTCTTCGATAAATAGAAAATATATGGAAAGCATTAAATAGGGTCTACCTTGAAATAAATGGCTATATCTTCGTCAAAAATTGCCCCATTTCAATTATAAAGGTGTTTTTAGAATTCACTCGATCTTTGGAATAAAACTGCAGTAAACAAATTTGACTTTCGACTCATCTTATAAAGATATTAAGGGATATTCTTCGATAAATAGAAAATATATGGAAAGCATTAAATAGGCTCTACCTTGAAATAAATGGCCATATCTTCGTCAAAAATTGCCCCATTTCAATTATAAAGGTGTTTTTAGAATTCACTCGATCTTTGAAAAAAAACTGCATTAAAATAATTTGACTTCCGACTCATCTAAAAAAGATATTAAGGGATATTCTTCGATTAATAGAAAATATAAGGCAAACATTAAATAGGCTCTACCTTGAAATAAATGGCCATATCTTCGTCAAAAATTGCCCCATTTCAATTATAAAGGTGTTTTTAGAATTCACTCAATCTTTGAAACAAAACTGCATTAAAATAATTTGACTTCCGACTCACCTAAGAAAGATATTAAGGGATATTCTTCGATAAATAGAAAATATATGGAAAGCATTAAATAGGGTTTACCTTGAAATAAATGGCCATATCTTCGTCAACAATTGCCCCATTTCAATTATAAAGGTGTTGTTAGAATTCACTCGATCTTTGGAACAAAACTGCATTAAAATAATTTGACTTCCGACTCATCTAAGAAAGATATTAAGGGATATTCTTCGATTAATAGAAAATATAAGCCAAACATTAAATAGGGTCAACCTTGAAATAAATGGCCATATCTTCGTCAAAAATTGCCCCATTTCAATTATAAAGGTGTTTTTAGAATTCATTCGATCTTTGGAACAAAACTGCATTAAAATAATTCGACTTCCGACTCATGTAAGAAAGATATTAAGGGATATTCTTCGATTAATAGAAAATATAAGCCAAACATTAAATAGGGTCAACCTTGAAATAAATGGCCATATCTTCGTCAAAAACTGCCCCATTTCAATTATACAGGTGTTTTAAGAATTCACTCAATCTTTGGAACAAAACTGCATTAAAATAATTTGACTTCCGACTCATCTAAGAAAGATATTAAGGGATATTCTTCGATTAATAGAAAATATATGGAAAGCATTAAATAGGGTCTACCTTGAAATAAATGGCTATATCTTCGTCAAAAATTGCCCCATTTCAATTATAAAGGTGTTTTTAGAATTCACCCGAACTTTGAAACAAAACTGCATTAAAATAATTTGACTTTCGACTCATCTTAGAAAGGTATTAAGGGATATTCTTCGATAAATAGAAAATATATTGAAAGCATTAAATAGGGTCTACCTTGAAATAAATGGCTATATCTTCGTCAACAATTGCCCCATTTCAATTATAAAGGTGTTTTTAGAATTCACTCGATCTTTGAAACAAAACTGCATTAAAATAATTTGACTTCCGACTCATCTAAGAAAGATATTAAGGGATATTCTTCGATTAATAGAAAATATAAGCCAAACATTAAATAGGGTCAACCTTGAAATAAATGGCCATATCTTCGTCAAAAATTGCCCCATTTCAATTATAAAGGTGTTTTTAGAATTCACTCGATCTTTGAAACAAAACTGCATTAAAATAATTTGACTTTCGACTCATCTAAGAAAGATATTAAGGGATATTCTTCGATTAACAGAAAATATATGGAAAGCATTAAATAGGGTCTACCTTGAAATAAATGGCCATATCTTCGTCAAAAATTGACCCATTTCAATTATAAAGGTGTTTTTAGAATTCACTCGATCTTTGAAACAAAATTGCATTAAAATTATTTGACTACCGACTCATCTAAGAAAGATATTAAGGGATATTCTTCGATAAATAGAAAATATATGGAAAGCATTAAATAGGGTCTACCTTGAAATAAATGGCCATATCTTCGTCAAAAATTGCCCCATTTCAATTATATAGGTGTTTTTAGAATTCACTTGATCTTTGGAACAAAACTGCATTAAAATAATTTGACTTCCGACTCATCTAAGAAAGATATTAAAAGATATTCTTCGATCAATAGAAAATATAAGGCAAACATTAAATAGGGTCAACCTTGAAATAAATGGCCATATCTTCGTCAAAAATTGCCCCATTTCAATTATAAAGGTGTTTTTAGAATTCACTCAATCCTTGAAACAAAACTGCATTAAAATAATTTGACTTTCGACTCATCTAAGAAAGATATTAAGGGATATTCTTCGATTAATAGAAAATATAAGGCAAACATTAAATAGGGTCAACCTTGAAATAAATGGCCATATCTTCGTCAAAAATTGCCCCATTTCAATTATAAAGGTGTTTTTAGAATTCACTCAATCCTTGAAACAAAACTGCATTAAAATAATTTGACTTTCGACTCATCTAAGAAAGATATTAAGGGATATTCTTCGATTAATAGAAAATATAAGCCAAACATTAAATAGGGTCAACCTTGAAATAAATGGCCATATCTTCGTCAAAAATTGCCCCATTTCAATTATAAAGGTGTTTTTAGAATTCACTCGATCTTTGAAACAAAACTGCATTAAAATAATTTGACTTCCGACTCATCTAAGAAAGATATTAAAAGATATTCTTCGATCAATAGAAAATATAAGGCAAACATTAAATAGGGTCAACCTTGAAATAAATGGCCATATCTTCGTCAAAAATTGCCCCATTTCAATTATAAAGGTGTTTTTAGAATTCACTCAATCCTTGAAACAAAACTGCATTAAAATAATTTGACTTTCGACTCATCTAAGAAAGATATTAAGGGATATTCTTCGATTAACAGAAAATATATGGAAAGCATTAAATAGGGTCTACCTTGAAATAAATGGCCATATCTTCGTCAAAAATTGACCCATTTCAATTATAAAGGTGTTTTTAGAATTCACTCGATCTTTGAAACAAAATTGCATTAAAATTATTTGACTACCGACTCATCTAAGAAAGATATTAAGGGATATTCTTCGATAAATAGAAAATATATGGAAAGCATTAAATAGGGTCTACCTTGAAATAAATGGCCATATCTTCGTCAAAAATTGCCCCATTTCAATTATAAAGGTGTTTTTAGAATTCACTCAATCTTTGGAACAAAACTGCATTAAAATAATTTGACTTCCGACTCATCTAAGAAAGATATTAAAAGATATTCTTCGATAAATAGAAAATATAAGGCAAACATTAAATAGGGTCAACCTTGAAATAAATGGCCATATCTTCGTCAAAAATTGCCCCATTTCAATTATAAAGGTGTTTTTAGAATTCACTCAATCCTTGAACAAAACTGCATTAAAATAATTTGACTTCCGACTCATCTAAGAAAGATATTAAGGGATATTCTTCGATAAATAGAAAATATATGGAAAGCATTAAATAGGCTTTACCTTGAAATAAATGGCCATATCTTCGTCAAAAATTGCCCCATTTCAATTATAAAGGTGTTTTTAGAATTCACTCGATCTTTGGAACAAAACTGCATTAAAATAATTTGACTTCCGACTCATCTAAGAAAGATATTAAGGGATATTCTTCGATTAACAGAAAATATATGGAAAGCATTAAATAGGGTCTACCTTGAAATAAATGGCCATATCTTCGTCAAAAATTGCCCCATTTCAATTATAAAGGTGTTTTTAGAATTCACTTGATCTTTGGAACAAAACTGCATTAAAATAATTTGACTTTCGACTCATATAAGAAAGATATTAAGGGATATTCTTGATTAACAGAAAATATATGGAAAGCATTAAATAGGGTCTACCTTGAAATAAATGGCCATATCTTCGTCAAAAATTGCCCCATTTCAATGATAAAGGTGTTTTTAGAATTCACTCGATCTTTGAAACAAAACTGCGTTGAAATAGTTTGACTTCCGACTCATCTAAAAAAGATATTAAGGGATATTCTTCGATTACAAGAAAATATATGGAAAGTATTAAATAGGGTCTACCTTGAAATAAATGGCCATATCTTCGTCAAAAATTGCCCCATTTCAATTATAAAGGTGTTTTTAGAATTCACTCGATCTTTGAAACAAAACTGCATTAAAATAATTTGACTTCCGACTCATCTAAGAAAGATATTAAGGGATATTCTTCGATTAATAGAAAATATAAGCCAAACATTAAATAGGGTCAACCTTGAAATAAATGGCCATATCTTCGTCAAAAATTGCCCCATTTCAATTATAAAGGTGTTTTTAGAATTCACTCGATCTTTGGAACAAAACTGCATTAAAATAATTTGACTTCCGACTCATCTAAGAAAGATATTAAGGGATATTCTTCGATTAATAGAAAATATAAGGCAAACATTAAATAGGGTCAACCTTGAAATAAATGGCCATATCTTCGTCAAAAATTGCCCCCATTTCAATTATAAAGGTGTTTTTAGAATTCACTCGATCTTTGGAACAAAACTGCAGTAAAATAATTTGACTTTCGACTCATCTAAGAAAGATATTAAGGGATATTCTTCGATAAATAGAAAATATATGGAAAGCATTAAATAGGCTCTACCTTGAAATAAATGGCCATATCTTCGTCAAAAATTGCCCCATTTCAATTATAAAGGTGTTTTTAGAATTCACTCGATCTTTGGAACAAAACTGCATTAAAATAATTCGACTTCCGACTCATCTAAGAAAGATATTAAGGGATATTCTTCGATTAATAGAAAATATAAGCCAAACATTAAATAGGGTCAACCTTGAAATAAATGGCCATATCTTCGTCAAAAACTGCCCCATTTCAATTATAAAGGTGTTTTAAGAATTCACTCGATCTTTGGAACAAAACTGCATTAAAATAATTTGACTTCCGACTCATCTAAGAAAGATATTAAGGGATATTCTTCGATTAATAGAAAATATAAGCCAAACATTAAATAGGGTCAACCTTGAAATAAATGGCCATATCTTCGTCAAAGATTGCCCCATTTCAATTATAAAGGTGTTTTTAGAATTCACTCGATCTTTGGAACAAAACTGCATTAAAATAATTCGACTTCCGACTCATCTAAGAAAGATATTAAGGGATATTCTTCGATTAATTGAAAATATAAGCCAAACATTAAATAGGGTCAACCTTCAAATAAATGGCCATATCTTCGTCAAAAATTGCCCCATTTCAATTATACAGGTGTTTTAAGAATTCACTTGATCTTTGGAACAAAACTGCAGTAAAATAATTTGACTTTCGACTCATCTTAGAAAGATATTAAGGGATATTCTTCGATAAATAGAAAATATATGGAAAGCATTAAATAGGCTCTACCTTGAAATAAATGGCCATATCTTCGTCAAAAATTGCCCCATTTCAATTATAAAGGTGTTTTTAGAATTCACTCGATCTTTGAAACAAAACTGCGTTGAAATAGTTTGACTTCCGACTCATCTAAAAAAGATATTAAGGGATATTCTTCGATTACAAGAAAATATATGGAAAGTATTAAATAGGGTCTACCTTGAAATAAATGGCCATATCTTCGTCAAAAATTGCCCCATTTCAATTATAAAGGTGTTTTTAGAATTCACTCGATCTTTGAAACAAAACTGCATTAAAATAATTTGACTTCCGACTCATCTAAGAAAGATATTAAGGGATATTCTTCGATTAATAGAAAATATAAGCCAAACATTAAATAGGGTCAACCTTGAAATAAATGGCCATATCTTCGTCAAAAATTGCCCCATTTCAATTATAAAGGTGTTTTTAGAATTCACTCGATCTTTGGAACAAAACTGCATTAAAATAATTTGACTTCCGACTCATCTAAGAAAGATATTAAGGGATATTCTTCGATTAATAGAAAATATAAGGCAAACATTAAATAGGGTCAACCTTGAAATAAATGGCCATATCTTCGTCAAAAATTGCCCCCATTTCAATTATAAAGGTGTTTTTAGAATTCACTCGATCTTTGGAACAAAACTGCAGTAAAATAATTTGACTTTCGACTCATCTAAGAAAGATATTAAGGGATATTCTTCGATAAATAGAAAATATATGGAAAGCATTAAATAGGCTCTACCTTGAAATAAATGGCCATATCTTCGTCGAAAATTGCCCCATTTCAATTATAAAGGTGTTTTTAGAATTCACTCGATCTTTGGAACAAAATTGCATTAAAATAATTTGACTTCCGACTCATCTAAGAAAGATATTAAGGGATATTCTTCGATTAATAGAAAATATAAGCCAAACATTAAATAGGGTCAACCTTGAAATAAATGGCCATATCTTCGTCAAAAACTGCCCCATTTCAATTATAAAGGTGTTTTAAGAATTCACTCGATCTTTGGAACAAAACTGCATTAAAATAATTTGACTTCCGACTCATCTAAGAAAGATATTAAGGGATATTCTTCGATTAATAGAAAATATAAGCCAAACATTAAATAGGGTCAACCTTGAAATAAATGGCCATATCTTCGTCAAAGATTGCCCCATTTCAATTATAAAGGTGTTTTTAGAATTCACCCGATCTTTGGAACAAAACTGCATTAAAATAATTCGACTTCCGACTCATCTAAGAAAGATATTAAGGGATATTCTTCGATTAATTGAAAATATAAGCCAAACATTAAATAGGGTCAACCTTGAAATAAATGGCCATATCTTCGTCAAAAATTGCCCCATTTCAATTATACAGGTGTTTTAAGAATTCACTTGATCTTTGGAACAAAACTGCAGTAAAATAATTTGACTTTCGACTCATCTTAGAAAGATATTAAGGGATATTCTTCGATAAATAGAAAATATATGGAAAGCATTAAATAGGCTCTACCTTGAAATAAATGGCCATATCTTCGTCAAAAATTGCCCCATTTCAATTATAAAGGTGTTTTTAGAATTCACTCGATCTTTGAAACAAAACTGCATTAAAATAATTTGACTTCCGACTCATCTAAGAAAGATATTAAGGGATATTCTTCGATTAACAGAAAATATATGGAAAGCATTAAATAGGGTCTACCTTGAAATAAATGGCCATATCTTCGTCAAAAATTGCCCCATTTCAATTATAAAGGTGTTTTTAGAATTCGCTCGAACTTTGAAACAAAACTGCATTAAAATAATTTGACTTCCGACTCATCTAAGAAAGATATTAAGGGATATTCTTCGATAAATAGAAAATATATTGAAAGCATTAAATAGGGTCTACCTTGAAATAAATGGCTATATCTTCGTCAACAATTGCCCCATTTCAATTATAAAGGTGTTTTTAGAATTCACTCGATCTTTGAAACAAAACTGCATTAAAATAATTTGACTTCCGACTCATCTAAGAAAGATATTAAGGGATATTCTTCGATTAATAGAAAATATAAGCCAAACATTAAATAGGGTCAACCTTGAAATAAATGGCCATATCTTCGTCAAAAATTGCCCCATTTCAATTATAAAGGTGTTTTTAGAATTCACTCGATCTTTGGAACAAAACTGCATTAAAATAAATCGACTTCCGACTCATCTAAGAAAGATATTAAGGGATATTCTTCGATTAATAGAAAATATAAGCCAAACATTAAATAGGGTCAACCTTGAAATAAATGGCCATATCTTCGTCAAAAACTGCCCCATTTCAATTATACAGGTGTTTTAAGAATTCACTCGATCTTTGGAACAAAACTGCAGTAAAATAATTTGACTTTCGACTCATCTTAGAAAGATATTAAGGGATATTCTTCGATAAATAGAAAATATATGGAAAGCATTAAATAGGCTCTACCTTGAAATAAATGGCCATATCTTCGTCAAAAATTGCCCCATTTCAATTATATAGGTGTTTTTAGAATTCACTCGATCTTTGAAACAAAACTGCATTAAAATAATTTGACTTCCGACTCATCTAAGAAAGATATTAAGGGATATTCTTCGATTAATAGAAAATATAAGCCAAGCATTAAATAGGGTCTACCTTGAAATAAATGGCCATATCTTCGTCAAAAATTGCCCCATTTCAATTATAAAGGTGTTTTTAGAATTCAATCGATCTTTGAAACAAAACTGCATTAAAATAATTTGACTTCCGACTCATCTAAGAAAGATATTAAGGGATATTCTTCGATTAACAGAAAATATATGGAAAGCATTAAATAGGCTCTACCTTGAAATAAATGGCCATATCTTCGTCAAAAATTGCCCCATTTCAATTATATAGGTGTTTTTAAAATTCACTTGATCTTCGGAACAAAACTGCATTAAAATAATTTGACTTTCGACTCATATAAGAAAGATATTAAGGGATATTCTTGATTAACAGAAAATATATGGAAAGCATTAAATAGGGTCTACCTTGAAATAAATGGCCATATCTTCGTCAAAAATTGCCCCATTTCAATGATAAAGGTGTTTTTAGAATTCACTTGATCTTTGGAACAAAACTGCATTAAAATAATTTGACTTCCGACTCATTTAAGAAAGATATTAAGGGATATTCTTCGATAAATAGAAAATATATGGAAAGCATTAAATAGGGTCAACCTTGAAATAAATGGCCATATCTTCGTCAAAAATTGCCCCATTTCAATTATAAAGGTGTTTTAAGAATTCACTCGATCTTTGAAACAAAACTGCATTAAAATAATTTGACTTCCGACTCATCTAAGAAAGATATTAAGGGATATTCTTCGATTAATAGAAAATATAAGCCAAACATTAAATAGGGTCAACCTTGAAATAAATGGCCATATCTTCGTCAAAGATTGCCCCATTTCAATTATAAAGGTGTTTTTAGAATTCACTCGATCTTTGGAACAAAACTGCATTAAAATAATTCGACTTCCGACTCATCTAAGAAAGATATTAAGGGATATTCTTCGATTAATTGAAAATATAAGCCAAACATTAAATAGGGTCAACCTTGAAATAAATGGCCATATCTTCGTCAAAAACTGCCCCATTTCAATTATACAGGTGTTTTAAGAATTCACTCGATCTTTGGAACAAAACTGCAGTAAAATAATTTGACTTTCGACTCATCTTAGAAAGATATTAAGGGATATTCTTCGATAAATAGAAAATATATGGAAAGCATTAAATAGGCTCTACCTTGAAATAAATGGCCATATCTTCGTCAAAAATTGCCCCATTTCAATTATAAAGGTGTTTTTAGAATTCACTCGATCTTTGAAACAAAACTGCATTAAAATAATTTGACTTTCGACTCATCTAAGAAAGATATTAAGGGATATTCTTCGATTAACAGAAAATATATGGAAAGCATTAAATAGGGTCTACCTTGAAATAAATGGCCATATCTTCGTCAAAAATTGCCCCATTTCAATTATAAAGGTGTTTTTAGAATTCGCTCGAACTTTGAAACAAAACTGCATTAAAATAATTTGACTTTCGACTCATCTAAGAAAGGTATTCAGGGATATTCTTCGATAAATAGAAAATATATTGAAAGCATTAAATAGGGTCTACCTTGAAATAAATGGCTATATCTTCGTCAACAATTGCCCCATTTCAATTATAAAGGTGTTTTTAGAATTCACTCGATCTTTGAAACAAAACTGCAGTAAAATAATTTGACTTCCGACTCATCTAAAAAAGATATTAAGGGATATTCTTCGATTAATAGAAAATATAAGCCAAACATTAAATAGGGTCAACCTTGAAATAAATGGCCATATCTTCGTCAAAAATTGCCCCATTTCAATTATAAAGGTGTTTTTAGAATTCACTCGATCTTTGGAACAAAACTGCATTAAAATAAATCGACTTCCGACTCATCTAAGAAAGATATTAAGGGATATTCTTCGATTAATAGAAAATATAAGCCAAACATTAAATAGGGTCAACCTTGAAATAAATGGCCATATCTTCGTCAAAAACTGCCCCATTTCAATTATACAGGTGTTTTAAGAATTCACTCGATCTTTGGAACAAAACTGCAGTAAAATAATTTGACTTTCGACTCATCTTAGAAAGATATTAAGGGATATTCTTCGATAAATAGAAAATATATGGAAAGCATTAAATAGGCTCTACCTTGAAATAAATGGCCATATCTTCGTCAAAAATTGCCCCATTTCAATTATAAAGGTGTTTTTAGAATTCACTCGATCTTTGAAACAAAACTGCTTTAAAATAATTTGCCTTCCGACTCAGCTAAGAAAGATATTGAGGGATATTCTTCGACAAATAGAAAATATATGGAAAGCATTAAATAGGCTCTACCTTGAAATAAATGGCCATATCTTCGTCAAAAATTGCCCCATTTCAATTATAAAGGTGTTTTTAGAATTCACTCGATCTTTGGAACAAAACTGCATTAAAATAATTTGACTTCCGACTCATATAAGAAAGATATTAAGGGATATTCTTCGATTAACAGAAAATATATGGAAAGCATTAAATAGGGTCTACCTTGAAATAAATGGCCATATCTTCGTCAAAAATTGCCCCATTTCAATTATAAAGGTGTTTTTAGAATTCACTCAATCTTTGAAACAAAACTGCATTAAAATAATTTGACTTCCGACTCATCTAAGAAAGATATTGAGGGATATTCTTTGATTAACAGAAAATATATGGAAAGCATTAAATAGGGTCTCCCTGGAAAAAAATGGCCATATCTTCGTCTAAAATTGCCCCATTTCAATTATAAAGGTGTTTTTAAAATTCACTTGATCTTTGGAACAAAACTGCATTAAAATAATTTGACTTCCGACTCATATAAGAAAGATATTAAGGGATATTCTTGATTAACAGAAAATATATGGAAAGCATTAAATAGGGTCTACCTTGAAATAAATGGCCATATCTTCGTCAAAAATTGCCCCATTTCAATTATAAAGGTGTTTTTAGAATTCACTCAATCTTTGAAACAAAACTGCATTAAAATAATTTGACTTCCGACTCAGCTAAGAAAGATATTGAGGGATATTCTTCGACAAATAGAAAATATATGGAAAGCATTAAATAGGCTCTACCTTGAAATAAATGGCCATATCTTCGTCAAAATTTGCCCCATTTCAATTATAAAGGTGTTTTTAGAATTCACTCGATCTTTGAAACAAAACTGCATTAAAATAGTTTGACTTCCGACTCATCTAAAAAAGATATTAAGGGATATTCTTTGATTACCAGAAAATATATGGAAAGTATTAAATAGGGTCTACCTTGAAATAAATGGCCATATCTTCGTCAAAAATTGCCCCATTTCAATGATAAAGGTGTTTTTAGAATTCACTCGATCTTTGAAACAAAACTGCATTGAAATAGTTTGACTTCCGACTCATCTAAAAAAGATATTAAGGGATATTCTTCGATTACAAGAAAATATATGGAAAGTATTAAATAGGGTCTACCTTGAAATAAATGGCCATATCTTCGTCAAAAATTGCCCCATTTCAATTATAAAGGTGTTTTTAGAATTCACTCGATCTTTGGAACAAAACTGCATTAAAATAATTTGACTTCCGACTCATCTAAAAAAGATATTAAGGGATATCCTTCGATTAATAGAAAATATATGGAAAGCATTAAATAGGGTCTACCTTGAAATAAATGGCCATATCTTCATCTAAAATTGCCCCATTTCAATTATAAAGGTGTTTTTAGAATTCACTCGATCTTTGGAACAAAACTGCATTAAAATAATTTGACTTTCGACTCATCTAAGAAAGATATTAAGGGATATTCTTCGATTAATAGAAAATATAAGGCAAACATTAAATAGGGTCAACCTTGAAATAAATGGCCATATCTTCGTCAAAAATTGCCCCCATTTCAATTATAAAGGTGTTTTTAGAATTCACTCGATCTTTGGAACAAAACTGCATTAAAATAATTTGACTTTCGACTCATCTAAGAAAGATATTAAGGGATATTCTTCGATAAATAGAAAATATATGGAAAGCATTAAATAGGGTCTACCTTGAAATAAATGGCCATATCTTCGTCAAAAATTGCCCCACTTCAATTATAAAGGTGGTTTTAGAATTCACTCAATCTTTGGAACAAAACTGCATTAAAATAATTTGACTTCCGACTCATCTAAGAAAGAGATTAAGGGATATTCTTCGATAAATAGAAAATATAAGCCAAACATTAAATAGGGTCAACCTTGAAATAAATGGCCATATCTTCGTCAAAAACTGCCCCATTTCAATTATAAAGGTGTTTTAAGAATTCACTCGATCTTTGGAACAAAACTGCATTACAATAATTTGACTTCCGACTCATCTAAGAAAGATTTTAAGGGATATTCTTCGATTAATAGAAAATATAAGCCAAACATTAAATAGGGTCAACCTTGAAATAAATGGCCATATCTTCGTCAAAGATTGCCCCATTTCAATTATAAAGGTGTTTTTAGAATTCACTCGATCTTTGGAACAAAACTGCATTAAAATAATTTGATTTCTGACTCATCTAAGAAAGATATTAAGGGATATTCTTCGATTAATTGAAAATATAAGCCAAACATTAAATAGGGTTTACCTTGAAATAAATGGCCATATCTTCGTCAAAAATTGCCCCATTTCAATTATATAGGTGTTTTTGGAATTCACTCGATCTTTGGAACAAAACTGCAGTAAAATAATTTGACTTTCGACTCATCTAAGAAAGATATTAAGGGATATTCTTCGATAAATAGAAAATATATGGAAAGCATTAAATAGGCTCTACCTTGAAATAAATGGCCATATCTTCGTCAAAAATTGCCCCATTTCAATTATAAAGGTGTTTTTAGAATTCACTCGATCTTTGAAACAAAACTGCATTAAATATATTTGACTACCGACTCATGTAAGACAGATATTAAGGGATATTCTTCGATAAATAGAAAATATATGGAAAGTATTAAATAGGGTCTACCTTGAAATAAAGGGCCATATCTTCGTCAAAAATTGCCACATTTCAATTATAAAGGTGTTTTTAGAATTCACTCGATCTTTGGAACAAAACTGCATTAAAATAATTTGACTTCCGACTCATCTAAGAAAGATATTAAGGGATATTCTTCGATTAATAGAAAATATAAGCCAAACATTAAATAGGGTCAACCTTGAAATAAATGGCCATATCTTCGTCAAAAATTGCCCCATTTCAATTATAAAGGTGTTTTTAGAATTCACTCGATCTTTGGAACAAAACTGCATTAAAATAATTTGACTTCCGTTTCAGCTAAGAAAGATATTGAGGGATATTCTTCGACAAATAGAAAATATATGGAAAGCATTAAATAGGGTCTACCTTGAAATAAATGGCCATATCTTCGTCAAAAATTGCCCCATTTCAATTATAAAGGTGTTTTTAGAATTCACTCGATCTTTGAAAAAAAACTGCATTAAAATAATTCGACTTCCGACTCATCTAAAAAAGATATTAAGGGATATTCTTCGATTAACAGAAAATATATGGAAAGCATTAAATAGGCTCTACCTTGAAATAAATGGCCATATCTTCGTCAAAAATTGCCCCATTTCAATTATAAAGGTGTTTTTAGAATTCACTCAATCTTTGAAACAAAACTGCATTAAAATAATTTGACTTTCGACTCATCTAAGAAAGATATTAAGGGATATTCTTCGATTAACAGAAAATATATGGAAAGCATTAAATAGGGTCTACCTTGAAATAAATGGCCATATCTTCGTCAAAAATTGCCCCATTTCAATTATAAAGGTGTTTTTAGAATTCACTCAATCTTTGAAACAAAACTGCATTAAAATAATTTGATTTCTGACTCATCTAAGAAAGATATTAAGGGATATTCTTCGATTAATTGAAAATATAAGCCAAACATTAAATAGGGTCAACCTTGAAATAAATGGCCATATCTTCGTCAAAAACTGCCCCATTTCAATTATACAGGTGTTTTAAGAATTCACTCGATCTTTGGAACAAAACTGCAGTAAAATAATTTGACTTTCGACTCATCTTAGAAAGATATTAAGGGATATTCTTCGATAAATAGAAAATATATGGAAAGCATTAAATAGGCTCTACCTTGAAATAAATGGCCATATCTTCGTCAAAAATTGCCCCATTTCAATTATAAAGGTGTTTTTAGAATTCACTCGATCTTTGAAACAAAACTGCATTAAATATATTTGACTACCGACTCATGTAAGACAGATATTAAGGGATATTCTTCGATAAATAGAAAATATATGGAAAGTATTAAATAGGGTCTACCTTGAAATAAAGGGCCATATCTTCGTCAAAAATTGCCACATTTCAATTATAAAGGTGTTTTTAGAATTCACTCGATCTTTGGAACAAAACTGCATTAAAATAATTTGACTTCCGACTCATCTAAGAAAGATATTAAGGGATATTCTTCGATTAATAGAAAATATAAGCCAAACATTAAATAGGGTCAACCTTGAAATAAATGGCCATATCTTCGTCAAAAATTGCCCCATTTCAATTATAAAGGTGTTTTTAGAATTCACTCGATCTTTGGAACAAAACTGCATTAAAATAATTTGACTTCCGTTTCAGCTAAGAAAGATATTGAGGGATATTCTTCGACAAATAGAAAATATATGGAAAGCATTAAATAGGGTCTACCTTGAAATAAATGGCCATATCTTCGTCAAAAATTGCCCCATTTCAATTATAAAGGTGTTTTTAGAATTCACTCGATCTTTGAAAAAAAAACTGCATTAAAATAATTCGACTTCCGACTCATCTAAAAAAGATATTAAGGGATATTCTTCGATTAACAGAAAATATATGGAAAGCATTAAATAGGCTCTACCTTGAAATAAATGGCCATATCTTCGTCAAAAATTGCCCCATTTCAATTATAAAGGTGTTTTTAGAATTCACTCAATCTTTGAAACAAAACTGCATTAAAATAATTTGACTTTCGACTCATCTAAGAAAGATATTAAGGGATATTCTTCGATTAACAGAAAATATATGGAAAGCATTAAATAGGGTCTACCTTGAAATAAATGGCCATATCTTCGTCAAAAATTGCCCCATTTCAATTATAAAGGTGTTTTTAGAATTCACTCGATCTTTGAAACAAAACTGCATTAAAATAATTCGACTTCCGACTCATCTAAAAAAAGATATTAAGGGATATTCTTCGATTAACAGAAAAATATATGGAAAGCATTAAATAGGGTCTACCTTGAAATAAATGGCCATATCTTCGTCAAAAATTGCCCCATTTCAATTATAAAGGTGTTTTTAGAATTCACTCAATCTTTGAAACAAAACTGCATTAAAATAATTTGACTTCCGACTCATCTAAGAAAGATATTAAGGGATATTCTTCGACAAATAGAAAATATATGGAAAGCATTAAATAGGCTCTACCTTGAAATAAATGGCCATATCTTCGTCAAAAATTGCTCCATTTCAATTATAAAGGTGTTTTTAGAATTCACTCAATCTTTGAAACAAAACTGCATTAAAATAATTTGACTTCCGACTCATCTAAGAAAGATATTAAGGGATATTCTTCGATAAATAGAAAATATATGGAAAGTATTAAATAGGGTCTACCTTGAAATAAATGGCCATATCTTCGTCAAAAATTGCCCCATTTCAATTATAAAGGTGTTTTTAGAATTCACTCGATCTTTGAAACAAAACTGCATTAAAATAATTTGACTTCCGACTCATCTAAGAAAGATATTAAGGGATATTCTTCGATTAATAGAAAATATAAGCCAAACATTAAATAGGGTCAACCTTGAAATAAATGGCCATATCTTCGTCAAAAATTGCCCCATTTCAATTATAAAGGTGTTTTTAGAATTCACTCGATCTTTGGAATAAAACTGCATTAAAATAATTCGACTTCCGACTCATCTAAGAAAGATATTAAGGGATATTCTTCGATTAATAGAAAATATAAGCCAAACATTAAATAGGGTCAACCTTGAAATAAATGGCCATATCTTCATCAAAAACTGCCCTTTTTCAATTATACAGGTGTTTTAAGAATTCACTCGATCTTTGAAACAAAACTGCATTAAAATAATTTGACTTCCGACTCATCTAAGAAAGATATTAAGGGATATTCTTCGATAAATAGAAAATATATGGAAAGCATTAAATAGGGTCTACCTTGAAATAAATGGCTATATCTTCGTCAAAAATTGCCCCATTTCAATTATAAAGGTGTTTTTGGAATTCACTCGATCTTTGGAATAAAACTGCAGTAAAATAGTTTGACTTTCGACTCATCTTATAAAGATATTAAGGGATATTCTTCGATAAATAGAAAATATATGGAAAGCATTAAATAGGCTCTACCTTGAAATAAATGGCCATATCTTCGTCAAAAATTGCCCCATTTCAATTATAAAGGTGTTTTTAGAATTCACTCGATCTTTGAAAAAAAACTGCATTAAAATAATTCGACTTCCGACTCATCTAAAAAAGATATTAAGGGATATTCTTCGATTAACAGAAAATATATGGAAAGCATTAAATAGGCTCTACCTTGAAATAAATGGCCATATCTTCGTCAAAAACTGCCCCATTTCAATTTTAAAGGTGTTTTTAGAATTCACTCAATCTTTGAAACAAAACTGCATTAAAATAATTTGACTTTCGACTCATCTAAGAAAGATATTAAGGGATATTCTTCGATTAACAGAAAATATATGGAAAGCATTAAATAGGGTCTACCTTGAAATAAATGGCCATATCTTCGTCAAAAACTGCCCCATTTCAATTATAAAGGTGTTTTTTAATTCACTCAATCTTCGAAACAAAACTGCATTAAAATAATTTGACTTCCGACTCATCTAAGAAAGATATTAAGGGATATTCTTCGATTAACAGAAAATATATGGAAAGCATTAAATAGGCTCTACCTTGAAATAAATGGCCATATCTTCGTCAAAAATTGCCCCATTTCAATTATAAAGGTGTTTTTAGAATTCACTCAATCTTTGAAACAAAACTGCAGTAAAATAGTTTGACTTTCGACTCATCTTATAAAGATATTAAGGGATATTCTTCGATTAATAGAAAATATAAGCCAAACATTAAATAGGGTCAACCTTGAAATAAATGGCCATATCTTCGTCAAAAACTGCCCCATTTCAATTATACAGGTGTTTTAAGAATTCACTCGATCTTTGGAACAAAACTGCTCTAAAATAATTTGACTTCCGACTCATCTAAGAAAGATATTAAGGGATATTCTTCGATAAATAGAAAATATATGGAAAGCATTAAATAGGCTCTACCTTGAAATAAATGGCCATATCTTCGTCAAAAATTGCCCCATTTCAATTATAAAGGTGTTTTTAGAATTCACTCGATCTTTGAAACAAAACTGCATTAAATATATTTGACTACCGACTCATGTAAGACAGATATTAAGGGATATTCTTCGATAAATAGAAAATATATGGAAAGTATTAAATAGGGTCTACCTTGAAATAAATGGCCATATCTTCGTCAAAAATTGCCCCATTTCAATTATAAAGGTGTTTTTAGAATTCACTCGATCTTTGGAACAAAACTGCATTAAAATAATTTGACTTCCGACTCATCTAAGAAAGATATTAAGGGATATTCTTCGATTAATAGAAAATATAAGCCAAACATTAAATAGGGTCAACCTTGAAATAAATGGCCATATCTTCGTCAAAAATTGCCCCATTTCAATTATAAAGGTGTTTTTAGAATTCACTCGATCTTTGGAACAAAACTGCATTAAAATAATTTGACTTCCGTTTCAGCTAAGAAAGATATTGAGGGATATTCTTCGACAAATAGAAAATATATGGAAAGCATTAAATAGGGTCTACCTTGAAATAAATGGCCATATCTTCGTCAAAAATTGCCCCATTTCAATTATAAAGGTGTTTTTAGAATTCACTCGATCTTTGAAAAAAAAACTGCATTAAAATAATTCGACTTCCGACTCATCTAAAAAAGATATTAAGGGATATTCTTCGATTAACAGAAAATATATGGAAAGCATTAAATAGGGTCTACCTTGAAATAAATGGCCATATCTTCGTCAAAAATTGCCCCATTTCAATTATAAAGGTGTTTTTAGAATTCACTCAATCTTTGAAACAAAACTGCATTAAAATAATTTGACTTCCGACTCATCTAAGAAAGATATTAAGGGATATTCTTCGATTAACAGAAAATATATGGAAAGCATTAAATAGGGTCTACCTTGAAATAAATGGCCATATCTTCGTCAAAAATTGCCCCATTTCAATTATAAAGGTGTTTTTAGAATTCGCTCGATCTTTGAAACAAAACTGCATTAAAATAATTCGACTTCCGACTCATCTAAAAAAGATATTAAGGGATATTCTTCGATTAACAGAAAATATATGGAAAGCATTAAATAGGGTCTACCTTGAAATAAATGGCCATATCTTCGTCAAAAATTGCCCCATTTCAATTATAAAGGTGTTTTTAGAATTCACTCAATCTTTGAAACAAAACTGCATTAAAATAATTTGACTTTCGACTCATCTAAGAAAGATATTAAGGGATATTCTTCGACAAATAGAAAATATATGGAAAGCATTAAATAGGCTCTACCTTGAAATAAATGGCCATATCTTCGTCAAAAATTGCCCCATTTCAATTATAAAGGTATTTTTAGAATTCACTCAATCTTTGAAACAAAACTGCATTAAAATAGTTTGACTTCCGACTCATCTAAGAAAGATATTAAGGGATATTCTTCGATAAATAGAAAATATATGGAAAGTATTAAATAGGGTCTACCTTGAAATAAATGGCCATATCTTCGTCAAAAATTGCCCCATTTCAATTATAAAGGTGTTTTTAGAATTCACTCAATCTTTGAAACAAAACTGCATTAAAATAATTTGACTTCCGACTCATCTAAGAAAGATATTATGGGATATTCTTCGATAAATAGAAAATATATGGAAAGCATTAAATAGGGTTTACCTTGAAATAAATGGCCATATCTTCGTCAAAAATTGCCCCATTTCAATTATAAAGGTGTTTTTAGAATTCACTCGATCTTTGAAACAAAACTGCATTAAAATAATTTGACTTCCGACTCATCTAAGAAAGATATTAAGGGATATTCTTCGATTAATAGAAAATATAAGCCAAACATTAAATAGGGTCAACCTTGAAATAAATGGCCATATCTTCGTCAAAAATTGCCCCATTTCAATTATAAAGGTGTTTTTAGAATTCACTCAATCTTTGAAACAAAACTGCATTAAAATAATTTGACTTCCGACTCATCTAAGAAAGATATTAAGGGATATTCTTCGACAAATAGAAAATATATGGAAAGCATTAAATAGGCTCTACCTTGAAATAAATGGCCATATCTTCGTCAAAAATTGCCCCATTTCAATTATAAAGGTGTTTTTAGAATTCACTCAATCTTTGAAACAAAACTGCATTAAAATAATTTGACTTCCGACTCATCTAAGAAAGATATTATGGGATATTCTTCGATAAATAGAAAATATATGGAAAGCATTAAATAGGGTTTACCTTGAAATAAATGGCCATATCTTCGTCAAAAATTGCCCCATTTCAATTATAAAGGTGTTTTTAGAATTCACTCGATCTTTGGAATAAAACTGCATTAAAATAATTCGACTTCCGACTCATCTAAGAAAGATATTAGGGGATATTCTTCGATTAATAGAAAATATAAGCCAAACATTAAATAGGGTCAACCTTGAAATAAATGGCCATATCTTCATCAAAAACTGCCCTTTTTCAATTATACAGGTGTTTTAAGAATTCACTCGATCTTTCAAACAAAACTGCATTAAAATAATTTGACTTCCGACTCATCTAAGAAAGATATTAAGGGATATTCTTCGATAAATAGAAAATATATGGAAAGCATTAAATAGGGTCTACCTTGAAATAAATGGCTATATCTTCGTCAAAAATTGCCCCATTTCAATTATAAAGGTGTTTTTAGAATTCACTCGATCTTTAGAATAAAACTGCAGTAAAATAGTTTGACTTTCGACTCATCTTATAAAGATATTAAGGGATATTCTTCGATAAATAGAAAATATATGGAAAGCATTAAATAGGCTCTACCTTGAAATAAATGGCCATATCTTCGTCAAAAATTGCCCCATTTCAATTATAAAGGTGTTTTTAGAATTCACTCGATCTTTGAAAAAAAACTGCATTAAAATAATTCGACTTCCGACTCATCTAAAAAAGATATTAAGGGATATTCTTCGATTAACAGAAAATATATGGAAAGCATTAAATAGGCTCTACCTTGAAATAAATGGCCATATCTTCGTCAAAAATTGCCCCATTTCAATTATAAAGGTGTTTTTAGAATTCACTCAATCTTTGAAACAAAACTGCATTAAAATAATTTGACTTTCGACTCATCTAAGAAAGATATTAAGGGATATTCTTCGATTAACAGAAAATATATGGAAAGCATTAAATAGGGTCTACCTTGAAATAAATGGCCATATCTTCTGATCAAAAATTGCCCCATTTCAATTATAAAGGTGTTTTTAGAATTCACTCGATCTTTGAAACAAAACTGCATTAAAATAATTCGACTTCCGACTCATCTAAAAAAGATATTAAGGGATATTCTTCGATTAACAGAAAATATATGGAAAGCATTAAATAGGGTCTACCTTGAAATAAATGGCCATATCTTCGTCAAAAATTGCCCCATTTCAATTATAAAGGTGTTTTTAGAATTCACTCAATCTTTGAAACAAAACTGCATTAAAATAATTTGACTTCCGACTCATCTAAGAAAGATATTAAGGGATATTCTTCGATAAATAGAAAATATATGGAAAGCATTAAATAGGGTTTACCTTGAAATAAATGGCCATATCTTCGTCAAAAATTGCCCCATTTCAATTATAAAGGTGTTGTTAGAATTCACTCGATCTTTGGAACAAAACTGCATTAAAATAATTTGACTTCCGACTCATCTAAGAAAGATATTAAGGGATATTCTTCGATTAATAGAAAATATAAGCCAAGCATTAAATAGGGTCTACCTTGAAATAAATGGCCATATCTTCGTCAAAAATTGCCCCATTTTCATTATAAAGGTGTTTTTAGAATTCACTCGATCTTTGGAAACAAAACTGCATTAAAATAATTTGACTTCCGACTCATCTAAGAAAGATATTAAGGGATATTCTTCGATTAATAGAAAATATAAGCCAAACATTAAATAGGGTCTACCTTGAAATAAATGGCCATATCTTCGTCAAAAATTGCCCCATTTCAATTATAAAGGTGTTTTTAGAATTCACTCAATCTTTGGAACAAAACTGAATTAAAATAATTTGACTTCTGACTCATCTAAGAAAGATATTAAGGGATATTCTTCAATAAATATAAAATATATGGAAAGCATTAAATAGGGTCTACCTTGAAATAAATGGCCATATCTTCGTCAAAAATTGCCCCATTTCAATTATAAAGGTGTTTTTAGAATTCACCCGAACTTTGAAACAAAACTGCATTAAAATAATTTGACTTTCGACTCATCTTAGAAAGGTATTAAGGGATATTCTTCGATAAATAGAAAATATATTGAAAGCATTAAATAGGGTCTACCTTGAAATAAATGGCCATATCTTCGTCAAAAATTGCTCCATTTTAATTATAAGGGTGTTTTTAGAATTCACTCAATCTTTGGAATAAAACTGCGTTAAAATAATTTGACTTCCGACTCATCTAAGAAAGATATTAAGGGATATTCTTTGATTAACAGAAAATATTTGGAAAGTATTAAATAGGGTCTACCTTGAAATAAATGGCTATATCTTCGTCAAAAATTGCCCCATTTCAATTATAAAGGTGTTTTTAGAATTCACTCGAACTTTGAAACAAAACTGCATTAAAATAATTTGACTTTCGACTCATCTTAGAAAGGTATTCAGGGATATTCTTCGATAAATAGAAAATATATTGAAAGCATTAAATAGGGTCTACCTTGAAATAAATGGCTATATCTTCGTCAACAATTGCCCCATTTCAATTATAAAGGTGTTTTTAGAATTCACTCGATCTTTGAAACAAAACTGCATTAAAATAATTTGACTTCCGACTCATCTAAGAAAGATATTAAGGGATATTCTTCGATTAATAGAAAATATAAGCCAAACATTAAATAGGGTCAACCTTGAAATAAATGGCCATATCTTCGTCAAAAATTGCCCCATTTCAATTATAAAGGTGTTTTTAGAATTCACTCGATCTTTGGAATAAAACTGCATTAAAATAATTCGACTTCCGACTCATCTAAGAAAGATATTAAGGGATATTCTTCGATTAATAGAAAATATAAGCCAAACATTAAATAGGGTCAACCTTGAAATAAATGGCCATATCTTCGTCAAAAACTGCCCCATTTCAATTATACAGGTGTTTTAAGAATTCGCTCGATCTTTGGAACAAAACTGCAGTAAAATAATTTGACTTTCGACTCATCTTAGAAAGATATTAAGGGATATTCTTCGATAAATAGAAAATATATGGAAAGCATTAAATAGGCTCTACCTTGAAATAAATGGCCATATCTTCGTCAAAAATTGCCCCATTTCAATTATAAAGGTGTTTTTAGAATTCACTTGATCTTTGAAACAAAACTGCATTAAAATAATTTGACTTTCGACTCATCTAAGAAAGATATTAAGGGATATTCTTCGATTAACAGAAAATATATGGAAAGCATTAAATAGGGTCTACCTTGAAATAAATGGCCATATCTTCGTCAAAAATTGCCCCATTTCAATTATAAAGGTGTTTTTAGAATTCGCTCAATCTTTGGAACAAAAACTGCATTAAAATAATTTGACTTCCGACTCAGCTAAGAAAGATATTGAGGGATATTCTTCGACAAATAGAAAATATATGGAAAGCATTAAATAGGGTCTACCTTGAAATAAATGGCCATATCTTCGTCAAAAATTGCCCCATTTCAATTATAAAGGTGTTTTTAGAATTCAATCGATCTTCGAAACAAAACTGCATTAAAATAATTTGACTTCCGACTCATCTAAGAAAGATATTAAGGGATATTCTTCGATTAACAGAAAATATATGGAAAGCATTAAATAGGCTCTACCTTGAAATAAATGGCCATATCTTCGTCAAAAATTGCCCCATTTCAATTATAAAGGTGTTTTTAAAATTCGCTTGATCTTTGGAACAAAACTGCATTAAAATAATTTGACTTTCGACTCATATAAGAAAGATATTAAGGGATATTCTTGATTAACAGAAAATATATGGAAAGCATTAAATAGGGTCTACCTTGAAATAAATGGCCATATCTTCGTCAAAAATTGCCCCATTTCAATTATAAAGGTATTTTTAGAGTTCGCTCGATCTTTGAAACAAAACTGCATTAAAATAATTTGACTTCCGACTCAGCTAAGAAAGATATTGAGGGATATTCTTCGACAAATAGAAAATATATGGAAAGCATTAAATAGGCTCTACCTTGAAACAAATGGCCATATCTTCGTCAAAATTTGCCCCATTTCAATTATAAAGGTGTTTTTAGAATTCACTCGATCTTTGAAACAAAACTGCATTAAAATAGTTTGACCTCCGACTCATCTAAAAAAGATATTAAGGGATATTCTTTGATTACCAGAAAATATATGGAAAGTATTAAATAGGGTCTACCTTGAAATAAATGGCCATATCTTCGTCAAAAATTGCCCCATTTCAATGATAAAGGTGTTTTTAGAATTCACTCGATCTTTGAAACAAAACTGCGTTGAAATAGTTTGACTTCCGACTCATCTAAAAAAGATATTAAGGGATATTCTTCGATTACAAGAAAATATATGGAAAGTATTAAATAGGGTCTACCTTGAAATAAATGGCCATATCTTCGTCAAAAATTGCCCCATTTCAATTATAAAGGTGTTTTTAGAATTCACTCGATCTTTGAAACAAAACTGCATTAAAATAATTTGACTTCCGACTCATCTAAGAAAGATATTAAGGGATATTCTTCGATTAATAGAAAATATAAGCCAAACATTAAATAGGGTCAACCTTGAAATAAATGGCCATATCTTCGTCAAAAATTGCCCCATTTCAATTATAAAGGTGTTTTTAGAATTCACTCGATCTTTGGAACAAAACTGCATTAAAATAATTTGACTTCCGACTCATCTAAGAAAGATATTAAGGGATATTCTTCGATTAATAGAAAATATAAGGCAAACATTAAATAGGGTCAACCTTGAAATAAATGGCCATATCTTCGTCAAAAATTGCCCCCATTTCAATTATAAAGGTGTTTTTAGAATTCACTCGATCTTTGGAACAAAACTGCAGTAAAATAATTTGACTTTCGACTCATCTAAGAAAGATATTAAGGGATATTCTTCGATAAATAGAAAATATATGGAAAGCATTAAATAGGCTCTACCTTGAAATAAATGGCCATATCTTCGTCAAAAATTGCCCCATTTCAATTATAAAGGTGTTTTTAGAATTCACTCGATCTTTGGAACAAAACTGCATTAAAATAATTTGACTTCCGACTCATCTAAGAAAGATATTAAGGGATATTCTTCGATTAATAGAAAATATAAGCCAAACATTAAATAGGGTCAACCTTGAAATAAATGGCCATATCTTCGTCAAAAACTGCCCCATTTCAATTATAAAGGTGTTTTAAGAATTCACTCGATCTTTGGAACAAAACTGCATTAAAATAATTTGACTTCCGACTCATCTAAGAAAGATATTAAGGGATATTCTTCGATTAATAGAAAATATAAGCCAAACATTAAATAGGGTCAACCTTGAAATAAATGGCCATATCTTCGTCAAAGATTGCCCCATTTCAATTATAAAGGTGTTTTTAGAATTCACTCGATCTTTGGAACAAAACTGCATTAAAATAATTCGACTTCCGACTCATCTAAGAAAGATATTAAGGGATATTCTTCGATTAATTGAAAATATAAGCCAAACATTAAATAGGGTCAACCTTGAAATAAATGGCCATATCTTCGTCAAAAACTGCCCCATTTCAATTATACAGGTGTTTTGAGAATTCACTCGATCGTTGGAACAAAACTGCAGTAAAATAATTTGACTTTCGACTCATCTTAGAAAGATATTAAGGGATATTCTTCGATAAATAGAAAATATATGGAAAGCATTAAATAGGCTCTACCTTGAATTAAATGGCCATATCTTCGTCAAAAATTGCCCCATTTCAATTATAAAGGTGTTTTTAGAATTCACTCGATCTTTGAAACAAAACTGCATTAAAATAATTTGACTTTCGACTCATCTAAGAAAGATATTAAGGGATATTCTTCGATTAACAGAAAATATATGGAAAGCATTAAATAGGGTCTACCTTGAAATAAATGGCCATATCTTCGTCAAAAATTGCCCCATTTCAATTATAAAGGTGTTTTTAGAATTCGCTCGAACTTTGAAACAAAACTGCATTAAAATAATTTGACTTTCGACTCATCTTAGAAAGGTATTCAGGGATATTCTTCGATAAATAGAAAATATATTGAAAGCATTAAATAGGGTCTACCTTGAAATAAATGGCTATATCTTCGTCAACAATTGCCCCATTTCAATTATAAAGGTGTTTTTAGAATTCACTCGATCTTTGAAACAAAACTGCATTAAAATAATTTGACTTCCGACTCATCTAAGAAAGATATTAAGGGATATTCTTCGATTAATAGAAAATATAAGCCAAACATTAAATAGGGTCAACCTTGAAATAAATGGCCATATCTTCGTCAAAAATTGCCCCATTTCAATTATAAAGGTGTTTTTAGAATTCACTCGATCTTTGAAACAAAACTGCATTAAAATAATTTGACTTCCGACTCATCTAAGAAAGATATTAAGGGATATTCTTCGATTAATAGAAAATATAAGCCAAACATTAAATAGGGTCAACCTTGAAATAAATGGCCATATCTTCGTCAAAAACTGCCCCATTTCAATTATACAGGTGTTTTAAGAATTCACTCGATCTTTGGAACAAAACTGCAGTAAAATAATTTGACTTTCGACTCATCTTAGAAAGATATTAAGGGATATTCTTCGATAAATAGAAAATATATGGAAAGCATTAAATAGGCTCTACCTTGAAATAAATGGCCATATCTTCGTCAAAAATTGCCCCATTTCAATTATAAAGGTGTTTTTAGAATTCACTCGATCTTTGAAACAAAACTGCATTAAAATAATTTGACTTTCGACTCATCTAAGAAAGATATTAAGGGATATTCTTCGATAAATAGAAAATATATGGAAAGCATTAAATAGGGTCTACCTTGAAATAAATGGCCATATCTTCGTCAAAAATTGCCCCATTTCAATTATAAAGGTGTTTTTAGAATTCGCTCGATCTTTGGAACAAAACTGCATTAAAATAATTTGACTTCCGACTCAGCTAAGAAAGATATTGAGGGATATTCTTCGACAAATAGAAAATATATGGAAAGCATTAAATAGGCTCTACCTTGAAATAAATGGCCATATCTTCGTCAAAAATTGCCCCATTTCAATTATAAAGGTGTTTTTAGAATTCAATCGATCTTTGAAACAAAACTGCATTAAAATAATTCGACTTCCGACTCATCTAAAAAAAATATTAAGGGATATTCTTCGATTAACAGAAAATATATGGAAAGCATTAAATAGGGTCTACCTTGAAATAAATGGCCATATCTTCGTCAAAAATTGCCCCATTTCAATTATAAAGGTGTTTTTAGAATTCACTCAATCTTTGAAACAAAACTGCATTAAAATAATTTGACTTCCGACTCATCTAAGAAAGATATTGAGGGATATTCTTTGATTAACAGAAAATATATGGAAAGCATTAAATAGGGTCTACCTTGAAATAAATGGCCATATCTTCGTCAAAAATTGCCCCATTTCAATTATAAAGGTGTTTTTAAAATTCACTTGATCTTTGGAACAAAACTGCATTAAAATAATTCGACTTCCGACTCATCTAAAAAAATATTAAGGGATATTCTTCGATTAACAGAAAATATATGGAAAGCATTAAATAGGGTCTACCTTGAAATAAATGGCCATATCTTCGTCAAAAATTGCCCCATTTCAATTATAAAGGTGTTTTTAGAATTCAATCGATCTTTGAAACAAAACTGCATTAAAATAATTCGACTTCCGACTCATCTAAAAAAATATTAAGGGATATTCTTCGATTAACAGAAAATATATGGAAAGCATTAAATAGGGTCTACCTTGAAATAAATGGCCATATCTTCGTCAAAAATTGCCCCATTTCAATTATAAAGGTGTTTTTAGAATTCACTCGATCTTTGAAACAAAACTGCGTTGAAATAGTTTGACTTCCGACTCATCTAAAAAAGATATTAAGGGATATTCTTCGATTACAAGAAAATATATGGAAAGTATTAAATAGGGTCTACCTTGAAATAAATGGCCATATCTTCGTCAAAAATTGCCCCATTTCAATTATAAAGGTGTTTTTAGAATTCACTCGATCTTTGAAACAAAACTGCATTAAAATAATTTGACTTCCGACTCATCTAAGAAAGATATTAAGGGATATTCTTCGATTAATAGAAAATATAAGCCAAACATTAAATAGGGTCAACCTTGAAATAAATGGCCATATCTTCGTCAAAAATTGCCCCATTTCAATTATAAAGGTGTTTTTAGAATTCACTCGATCTTTGGAACAAAACTGCATTAAAATAATTTGACTTCCGACTCATCTAAGAAAGATATTAAGGGATATTCTTCGATTAATAGAAAATATAAGGCAAACATTAAATAGGGTCAACCTTGAAATAAATGGCCATATCTTCGTCAAAAATTGCCCCCATTTCAATTATAAAGGTGTTTTTAGAATTCACTCGATCTTTGGAACAAAACTGCAGTAAAATAATTTGACTTTCGACTCATCTAAGAAAGATATTAAGGGATATTCTTCGATAAATAGAAAATATATGGAAAGCATTAAATAGGGTCTACCTTGAAATAAATGGCTATATCTTCGTCAACAATTGCCCCATTTCAATTATAAAGGTGTTTTTAGAATTCACTCGATCTTTGAAACAAAACTGCATTAAAATAATTTGACTTCCGACTCATCTAAGAAAGATATTAAGGGATATTCTTCGATTAATAGAAAATATAAGCCAAACATTAAATAGGGTCAACCTTGAAATAAATGGCCATATCTTCGTCAAAAATTGCCCCATTTCAATTATAAAGGTGTTTTTAGAATTCACTCGATCTTTGGAATAAATCTGCATTAAAATAATTCGACTTCCGACTCATCTAAGAAAGATATTAAGGGATATTCTTCGATTAATAGAAAATATAAGCCAAACATTAAATAGGGTCAACCTTGAAATAAATGGCCATATCTTCGTCAAAAACTGCCCCATTTCAATTATACAGGTGTTTTAAGAATTCACTCGATCTTTGGAACAAAACTGCAGTAAAATAATTTGACTTTCGACTCATCTTAGAAAGATATTAAGGGATATTCTTCGATAAATAGAAAATATATGGAAAGCATTAAATAGGCTCTACCTTGAAATAAATGGCCATATCTTCGTCAAAAATTGCCCCATTTCAATTATAAAGGTGTTTTTAGAATTCACTCGATCTTTGAAACAAAACTGCATTAAAATAATTTGACTTTCGACTCATCTAAGAAAGATATTAAGGGATATTCTTCGATTAACAGAAAATATATAGAAAGCATTAAATAGGGTCTACCTTGAAATAAATGGCCATATCTTCGTCAAAAATTGCCCAATTTCAATTATAAAGGTGTTTTTAGAATTCGCTCGATCTTTGGAACAAAACTGCATTAAAATAATTTGACTTCCGACTCAGCTAAGAAAGATATTGAGGGATATTCTTCGACAAATAGAAAATATATGGAAAGCATTAAATAGGCTCTACCTTGAAATAAATGGCCATATCTTCGTCAAAAATTGCCCCATTTCAATTATAAAGATGTTTTTAGAATTCAATCGATCTTTGAAACAAAACTGCATTAAAATAATTTGACTTTCGACTCATCTAAGAAAGATATTAAGGGATATTCTTCGATTAATAGAAAATATATGGAAAGCATTAAATAGGCTCTACCTTGAAATAAATGGCCATATCTTCGTCAAAAATTGCCCCATTTCAATTATAAAGGTGTTTTTAGAATTCACTCGATCTTTGGAACAAAACTGCTTTAAAATAATTTGACTTCCGACTCATCTAAGAAAGATATTAAGGGATATTCTTGATTAACAGAAAATATATGGAAAGCATTAAAGAGGGTCTACCTTGAAATAAATGGCCATATCTTCGTCAAAAATTGCCCCATTTCAATTATAAAGGTGTTTTTAGAATTCACTTGATCTTTGAAACAAAACTGCATTAAAATAATTTGACTTCCGACTCAGCTAAGAAAGATATTGAGGGATATTCTTCGACAAATAGAAAATATATGGAAAGCATTAAATAGGCTCTACCTTGAAATAAATGGCCATATCTTCGTCAAAATTTGCCCCATTTCAATTATAAAGGTGTTTTTAGAATTCACTCGATCTTTGAAACAAAACTGCATTAAAATAGTTTGACTTCCGACTCATCTAAAAAAGATATTAAGGGATATTCTTTGATTACCAGAAAATATATGGAAAGTATTAAATAGGGTCTACCTTGAAATAAATGGCCATATCTTCGTCAAAAATTGCCCCATTTCAATGATAAAGGTGTTTTTAGAATTCACTCGATCTTTGAAACAAAACTGCATTGAAATAGTTTGACTTCCGACTCATCTAAAAAAGATATTAAGGGATATTCTTCGATTAACAGAAAATATATGGAAAGCATTAAATAGGGTCTACCTTGAAATAAATGGCCATATCTTCGTCAAAAATTGCCCCATTTCAATTATAAAGGTGTTTTTAGAATTCACTCGATCTTTGAAACAAAACTGCATTAAAATAATTTGACTTCCGACTCATCTAAGAAAGATATTAAGGGATATTCTTCGATTAATAGAAAATATAAGCCAAACATTAAATAGGGTCAACCTTGAAATAAATGGCCATATCTTCGTCAAAAATTGCCCCATTTCAATTATAAAGGTGTTTTTAGAATTCACTCGATCTTTGGAACAAAACTGCATTAAAATAATTTGACTTCCGACTCATCTAAGAAAGATATTAAGGGATATTCTTCGATTAATAGAAAATATAAGGCAAACATTAAATAGGGTCAACCTTGAAATAAATGGCCATATCTTCGTCAAAAATTGCCCCCATTTCAATTATAAAGGTGTTTTTAGAATTCACTCGATCTTTGGAACAAAACTGCAGTAAAATAATTTGACTTTCGACTCATCTAAGAAAGATATTAAGGGATATTCTTCGATAAATAGAAAATATATGGAAAGCATTAAATAGGCTCTACCTTGAAATAAATGGCCATATCTTCGTCAAAAATTGCCCCATTTCAATTATAAAGGTGTTTTTAGAATTCACTCGATCTTTGGAACAAAACTGCATTAAAATAATTTGACTTCCGACTCATCTAAGAAAGATATTAAGGGATATTCTTCGATTAATAGAAAATATAAGCCAAACATTAAATAGGGTCAACCTTGAAATAAATGGCCATATCTTCGTCAAAAACTGCCCCATTTCAATTATAAAGGTGTTTTAAGAATTCACTCGATCTTTGGAACAAAACTGCATTAAAATAATTTGACTTCCGACTCATCTAAGAAAGATATTAAGGGATATTCTTCGATTAATAGAAAATATAAGCCAAACATTAAATAGGGTCAACCTTGAAATAAATGGCCATATCTTCGTCAAAGATTGCCCCATTTCAATTATAAAGGTGTTTTTAGAATTCACTCGATCTTTGGAACAAAACTGCATTAAAATAATTTGACTTCCAAATCATCTAAGAAAGATATTAAGGGATATTCTTCGATTAATTGAAAATATAAGCCAAACATTAAATAGGGTCAACCTTGAAATAAATGGCCATATCTTCGTCAAAAACTGCCCCATTTCAATTATACAGGTGTTTTAAGAATTCACTCGATCTTTGGAACAAAACTGCAGTAAAATAATTTGACTTTCGACTCATCTTAGAAAGATATTAAGGGATATTCTTCGATAAATAGAAAATATATGGAAAGCATTAAATAGGCTCTACCTTGAAATAAATGGCCATATCTTCGTCAAAAATTGCCCCATTTCAATTATAAAGGTGTTTTTAGAATTCGCTCGATCTTTGAAACAAAACTGCATTAAAATAGTTTGACTTCCGACTCATCTAAAAAAGATATTAAGGGATATTCTTTGATTACCAGAAAATATATGGAAAGTATTAAATAGGGTCTACCTTGAAATAAATGGCCATATCTTCGTCAAAAATTGCCCCATTTCAATGATAAAGGTGTTTTTAGAATTCACTCGATCTTTGAAACAAAACTGCATTGAAATAGTTTGACTTCCGACTCATTTAAAAAAGATATTAAGGGATATTCTTCGATTACAAGAAAATATATGGAAAGTATTAAATAGGGTCTACCTTGAAATAAATGGCCATATCTTCGTCAAAAATTGCCCCATTTCAATTATAAAGGTGTTTTTAGAATTCACTCGATCTTTGGAACAAAACTGCATTAAAATAATTTGACTTCCGACTCATCTAAGAAAGATATTAAGGGATATTCTTCGATTAATAGAAAATATAAGCCAAACATTAAATAGGGTCAACCTTGAAATAAATGGCCATATCTTCGTCAAAAATTGCCCCATTTCAATTATAAAGGTGTTTTTAGAATTCACTCGATCTTTCAAACAAAACTGCATTAAAATAATTTGACTTCCGACTCATCTAAGAAAGATATTAAGGGATATTCTTCGATTAATAGAAAATATAAGGCAAACATTAAATAGG
Source organism: Drosophila grimshawi (assembly GCF_018153295.1). Classification (NCBI taxonomy): domain Eukaryota; kingdom Metazoa; phylum Arthropoda; class Insecta; order Diptera; family Drosophilidae; genus Drosophila; species Drosophila grimshawi. Next base: position 38,531 of record NW_025063534.1, read on the forward strand.
GTCAACCTTGAAATAAATGGCCATATCTTCGTCAAAAATTGCCCCCATTTCAATTATAAAGGTGTTTTTAGAATTCACTCGATCTTTGGAACAAAACTGCAGTAAAATAATTTGACTTTCGACTCATCTAAGAAAGATATTAAGGGATATTCTTCGATAAATAGAAAATATATGGAAAGCATTAAATAGGCTCTACCTTGAAATAAATGGCCATATCTTCGTCAAAAATTGCCCCATTTCAATTATAAAGGTGTTTTTAGAATTCACTCGATCTTTGGAACAAAACTGCATTAAAATAATTCGACTTCCGACTCATCTAAGAAAGATATTAAGGGATATTCTTCGATTAATAGAAAATATAAGCCAAACATTAAATAGGGTCAACCTTGAAATAAATGGCCATATCTTCGTCAAAAACTGCCCCATTTCAATTATAAAGGTGTTTTAAGAATTCACTCGATCTTTGGAACAAAACTGCATTAAAATAATTTGACTTCCGACTCATCTAAGAAAGATATTAAGGGATATTCTTCGATTAATAGAAAATATAAGCCAAACATTAAATAGGGTCAACCTTGAAATAAATGGCCATATCTTCGTCAAAGATTGCCCCATTTCAATTATAAAGGTGTTTTTAGAATTCACTCGATCTTTGGAACAAAACTGCATTAAAATAATTTGACTTCCAAATCATCTAAGAAAGATATTAAGGGATATTCTTCGATTAATTGAAAATATAAGCTAAACATTAAATAGGGTCAACCTTGAAATAAATGGCCATATCTTCGTCAAAAACTGCCCCATTTCAATTATACAGGTGTTTTAAGAATTCACTCGATCTTTGGAACAAAACTGCATTAAAATAATTTGACTTTCGACTCATCTTAGAAAGATATTAAGGGATATTCTTCGATAAAGAGAAAATATATGGAAAGCATTAAATAGGGTTTACCTTGAAATAAATGGCCATATCTTCGTCAAAAATTGCCCCATTTCAATTATATAGGTGTTTTTGGAATTCACTCGATCTTTGGAACAAAACTGCAGTAAAATAATTTGACTTTCGACTCATCTTAGAAAGATATTAAGGGATATTCTTCGATAAATAGAAAATATATGGAAAGCATTAAATAGGCTCTACCTTGAAATAAATGGCCATATCTTCGTCAAAAATTGCCCCATTTCAATTATAAAGGTGTTTTTAGAATTCACTCGATCTTTGAAACAAAACTGCATTAAAATAATTTGACTTTCGACTCATCTAAGAAAGATATTAAGGGATATTCTTCGATTAACAGAAAATATATGGAAAGCATTAAATAGGGTCTACCTTGAAATAAATGGCCATATCTTCGTCAAAAATTGCCCAATTTCAATTATAAAGGTGTTTTTAGAATTCGCTCGATCTTTGGAACAAAACTGCATTAAAATAATTTGACTTCCGACTCAGCTAAGAAAGATATTGAGGGATATTCTTCGACAAATAGAAAATATATGGAAAGCATTAAATAGGCTCTACCTTGAAATAAATGGCCATATCTTCGTCAAAAATTGCCCCATTTCAATTATAAAGATGTTTTTAGAATTCACTCGATCTTTGAAACAAAACTGCATTAAAATAATTCGACTTCCGACTCATCTAAAAAAGATATTAAGGGATATTCTTCGATTAACAGAAAATATATGGAAAGCATTAAATAGGGTCTACCTTGAAATAAATGGCCATATCTTCGTCAAAAATTGCCCCATTTCAATTATAAAGGTGTTTTTAGAATTCA
>NW_025063535.1:0-29131 GCF_018153295.1 Drosophila grimshawi
CCTTAATATCTTTCTTAGGTGAGTCGGAAGTCAAATTATTTTAATGCAGTTTTCTTCCAAAGATCGAGTGAATTCTAAAAACACCTTTATAATTGAAATGGGGCAATTTTTGACGAAGATATGGCCATTTATTTCAAGGTAGACCCTATTTAATGCTTTCCATATATTTTCTATTTATCGAAGAATATCCCTTAATATCTGTCTTAGATGAGTCGGAAGTCAAATTATTTTAATGCAGTTTTGTTTCAAAGATTAAGCGAATTTTAAAAACACCTTTATAATTGAAGTGGGGCAATTTTTGACGAAGATATGGCCATTTATTTCAAGGTAGACCCTATTTAATGCTTTCCATATATTTTCTATTTATCGAAGAATATCCCTTAATATCTTTCTTAGATGAGTCGGAAGTCAAATTATTTTAATGCAGTTTTGTTCCAAAGATCGAGTGAATTCTAAAAACACCTGTATAATTGAAATGGGGCAATTTTTGACGAAGATATGGCCATTTATTTCAAGGTTGACCCTATTTAATGCTTTCCATATATTTTCTATTTATCGAAGAATATCCCTTAATATCTTTTTTAGATGAGTCGGAAGTCAAATTATTTTAATGCAGTTTTGTTTCAAAGATTAAGCGAATTCTAAAAACACCTTTATAATTGAAGTGGGGCAATTTTTGACGAAGATATGGCCATTTATTTCAAGGTAGACCCTATTTAATGCTTTCCATATATTTTCTATTTATCGAATATCCCTTAATATCTTTCTTAGGTGAGTTGGAAGTCAAATTATTTTAATGCAGTTTTCTTCCAAAGATCGAGAGAATTCTAAAAACACCTTTATAATTGAAATGGGGCAATTTTTGACGAAGATATGGCCATTTATTTCAAGGTAGACCCTATTTAATGCTTTCCATATATTTTCTATTTATCGAAGAATATCCCTTAATATCTGTCTTAGATGAGTCGGAAGTCAAATTATTTTAATGCAGTTTTGTTTCAAAGATTAAGCGAATTTTAAAAACACCTTTATAATTGAAGTGGGGCAATTTTTGACGAAGATATGGCCATTTATTTCAAGGTAGACCCTATTTAATGCTTTCCATATATTTTCTATTTATCGAAGAATATCCCTTAATATCTTTCTTAGATGAGTCGGAAGTCAAATAATTTTAATGCAGTTTTGTTCCAAAGATCGAGCGAATTCTAAAAACACCTTTATAATTGAAATGGGGCAATTTTTGACGAAGATATGGCCATTTATTTCAAGGTAGACCCTATTTAATGCTTTCCATATATTTTCTATTTATCGAAGAATATCCCTTAATATCTGTCTTAGATGAGTCGGAAGTCAAATTATTTTAATGCAGTTTTGTTCCAAAGATCAAGTGAATTCTAAAAACACCTTTATAATTGAAATGGGGCAATTTTTGACGAAGATATGGCCATTTATTTCAAGGTAGACCCTATTTAATGCTTTCCATATATTTTCTATTTATCGAAGAATATCCCTTAATATCTTTTTTAGATGAGTCGGAAGTCAAATTATTTTAATGCAGTTTTGTTTCAAAGATTAAGCGAATTCTAAAAACACCTTTATAATTGAAGTGGGGCAATTTTTGACGAAGATATGGCCATTTATTTCAAGGTAGACCCTATTTAATGCTTTCCATATATTTTCTATTTATCGAATATCCCTTAATATCTTTCTTAGGTGAGTCGGAAGTCAAATTATTTTAATGCAGTTTTCTTCCAAAGATCGAGCGAATTCTAAAAACACCTTTATAATTGAAATGGGGCAATTTTTGACGAAGATATGGCCATTTATTTCAAGGTAGACCCTATTTAATGCTTTCCATATATTTTCTATTTATCGAAGAATATGCCTTAATATCTTTCTTAGATGAGTCGGAAGTCAAATTATTTTAATGCAGTTTTGTTTCAAAGATTAAGCGAATTCTAAAAACACCTTTATAATTGAAGTGGGGCAATTTTTGACGAAGATATGGCCATTTATTTCAAGGTAGACCCTATTTAATGCTTTCCATATATTTTCTATTTATCGAAGAATATCCCTTAATATCTTTCTTAGATGAGTCGGAAGTCAAATTATTTTAATGCAGTTTTGTTCCAAAGATCAAGTGAATTCTAAAAACACCTTTATAATTGAAATGGGGCAATTTTTGACGAAGATATGGCCATTTATTTCAAGGTAGACCCTATTTAATGCTTTCAATATATTTTCTATTTATCGAATATCCCTTAATATCTTTCTTAGACGAGTCGGAAGTCAAATTATTTTAATGCAGTTTTGTTCCAAAGATCGAGCGAATTCTAAAAACACCTTTATAATTGAAATGGGGCAATTTTTGACGAAGATATGGCCATTTATTTCAAGGTAGACCCTATATAATGCTTTCCATATATTTTCTATTTATCGAATATCCCTTAATATCTTTCTTAGATGAGTCGGAAGTCAAATTATTTTAATGCAGTTTTGATCCAAAGATTGAGTGAATTCTAAAAACACCTTTATAATTGTAATTGGGCAATTTTAGATGAAGATATGGCCATTTATTTCAAGGTAGACCCTATTTAATGCTTTCCATATATTTTCTATTTATCGAAGAATATCCCTTAATATCTGTCTTAGATGAGTCGGAAGTCAAATTATTTTAATGCAGTTTTGTTTCAAAGATTAAGCGAATTCTAAAAACACCTTTATAATTGAAGTGGGCAATTTTTGGGGCCATTTATTTCAAGGTAGACCCTATTTAATGCTTTCCATATATTTTCTATTTATCGAATTTCCCTTAATATCTTTCTTAGGTGAGTCGGAAGTCAAATTATTTTAATGCAGTTTTCTTCCAAAGATCGAGTGAATTCTAAAAACACCTTTATAATTGAAATGGGGCAATTTTTGACGAAGATATGGCCATTTATTTCAAGGTAGACCCTATTTAATGCTTTCCATATATTTTCTATTTATCGAAGAATATCCCCTAATATCTGTCTTAGATGAGTCGGAAGTCAAATTATTTTAATGCAGTTTTGTTTCAAAGATTAAGCGAATTCCAAAAACACCTTTATAATTGAAGTGGGGTGATTTTTGACGAAGATATGGCCATTTATTTCAAGGTAGACCCTATTTAATGCTTTCCATATATTTTCTATTTATCGAAGAATATCCCTTAATATCTTTCTTAGATGAGTCGGAAGTCAAATTATTTTAATGCAGTTTTGTTCCAAAGATCAAGCGAATTCTAAAAACACCTTTATAATTGAAATGGGGCAGTTTTTGACGAAGATATGGCCATTTATTTCAAGGTAGACCCTATTTAATGCTTTCCATATATTTTCTATTTATCGAAGAATATCCCTTAATATCTTTCTTAGATGAGTCGGAAGTCAAATTGTTTTAATGCAGTTTTGTTCCAAAGATTGAGTGAATTCTAAAAACACCTTTATAATTGAAGTGGGGCAATTTTTGACGAAGATATGGCTATTTATTTCAAGGTAGACCCTATTTAATGCTTTCCATATATTTTCTATTTATCGAAGAATATCCCTTAATATCTTTCTTAGATGAGTCGGAAGTCAAATTATTTTAATGCAGTTTTGTTTCAAAGATCGAGCGAATTCTAAAAACACCTTTATAATTGAAATGGGGCAATTTTTGACGAAGATATGGCCATTTATTTCAAGGTAGACCCTATTTAATGCTTTCCATATATTTTCTATTTATCGAAGAATATCCCTTAATATCTTTCTTAGATGAGTCGGAAGTCAAATTATTTTCATGCAGTTTTGTTTCAAAGATTGAGTGAATTCTAAAAACACCTTTATAATTGAAGTGGGGCAATTTTTGACGAAGATATGGCCATTTATTTCAAGGTAGACCCTATTTAATGCTTTCCATATATTTTCTATTTATCGAATATCCCTTAATATCTTTCTTAGATGAGTCGGAAGTCAAATTATTTTAATGCAGTTTTCTTCCAAAGATCGAGCGAATTCCGAAAACACCTTTATAATTGAAATGGGGAAATTTTTGACGAAGATATGGCCATTTATTTCAAGGTTGACCCTATTTAATGCTTTCCATATATTTTCTATTTATCGAAGAATATCCCTTAATATCTGTCTTATATGAGTCGGAAGTCAAATTATTTTAATGCAGTTTTGTTCCAAAGATTAAGCGAATTCTAAAAACACCTTTATAATTGAAGTGGTGCAATTTTTGACGAAGATATGGCCATTTATTTCAAGGTAGACCCTATTTAATGCTTTCAATATATTTTCTATTTATCGAATATCCCTTAATATCTTTCTTAGATGAGTCGGAAGTCAAATTATTTTAATGCAGTTTTGTTTCAAAGATTGAGTGAATTCTAAAAACACCTTTATAATTGAAATGGGGCAATTTTTGACAAAGATATGGCCATTTATTTCAAGGTTGACCCTATTTAATGCTTTCCATATATTTTCTATTTATCGAAGAATATCCCTTAATATCTTTCTTAGATGAGTCGGAAGTCAAATTGTTTTAATGCAGTTTTATTCCAAAGATTGAGTGAATTCTAAAAACACCTTTATAATTGAAATGGGGCAATTTTTGACGAAGATATGGCTATTTATTTCAAGGTAGACCCTATTTAATGCTTTCCATATATTTTCTATTTATCGAAGAATATCCCTTAATATCTTTTTTAGATGAGTCGGAAGTCAAATTATTTTAATGCAGTTTTGTTTCAAAGATTAAGCGAATTCTAAAAACACCTTTATAATTAAATTGGGGCAATTTTTGACGAAGATATGGCCATTTATTTCACGGTAGACCCTATTTAATGCTTTCCATATATTTTCTATTTATCAAGAATATCCCTTAATATCTTTCTTAGATGAGTCGGAAGTCAAATTATTTTAATGCAGTTTTGTTTCAAAGATCGAGCGAATTCTAAAAACACCTTTATAATTGAAATGGGGAATTTTTTTACGAAGATATGGCCATTTATTTCAAGGTAGACCCTATTTAATGCTTTCCATATATTTTCTATTAATCGAAGAATATCCCTTAATATCTTTCTTAGATGAGTCGGAAGTCAAATTATTTTAATGCAGTTTTGTTCCAAAGATTAAGCGAATTCTAAAAACATCTTTATAATTGAAGTGGGGCAATTTTTGACGAAGATATGGCCATTTATTTCAAGGTAGACACTATTAAATGCTTTCAATATATTTTCTATTTATCGAAGAATATCCCTTAATATCTTTCTTAGATGAGTCGAAAGTCAAATTATTTTAATGCAGTTTTGTTCCAAAGATTGAGTGAATTCTAAAAACACCTTTATAATTGAAATGGGGCAATTTTTGACAAAGATATGGCCATTTATTTCAAGGTTGACCCTATTTAATGCTTTCCATATATTTTCTATTTATCGAAGAATATCCCTTAATATCTTTCTTAGATGAGTCGGAAGTCAAATTATTTTAATGCAGTTTTATTCCAAAGATTGAGTGAATTCTAAAAACACCTTTATAATTGAAATGGGGCAATTTTTGACGAAGATATGGCTATTTATTTCAAGGTAGACCCTATTTAATGCTTTCCATATATTTTCTATTTATCGAAGAATATCCCTTAATATCTTTTTTAGATGAGTCGGAAGTCAAATTATTTTAATGCAGTTTTGTTTCAAAGATTAAGCGAATTCTAAAAACACCTTTATAATTAAATTGGGGCAATTTTTGACGAAGATATGGCCATTTATTTCACGGTAGACCCTATTTAATGCTTTCCATATATTTTCTATTTATCGAATATCCCTTAATATCTTTCTTAGACGAGTCGGAAGTCAAATTATTTTAATGCAGTTTTGTTTCAAAGATCAAGTGAATTCCAAAAACACCTTTATAATTGAAATGGGGCAATTTTTGACGAAGATATGGCCATTTATTTCAAGGTAGACCCTATTTAATGCTTTCCATATATTTTCTATTTATCGAAGAATATCCCTTAATATCTTTCTTAGATGAGTCGGAAGTCAAATTATTTTAATGCAGTTTTGTTCCAAAGATCAAGCGAATTCTAAAAACACCTCTATAATTGAAATTGGGCATTTTTTGACGAAGATATGGCCATTTATTTCAAGGTAGACCCTATTTAATGCTTTCCATATATTTTCTATTTATCGAAGAATATCCCTTAATATCTTTCTTAGATGAGTCGGAAGTCAAATTATTTTAATGCAGTTTTGTTCCAAGGATCGAGCGAATTCTAAAAACACCTTTATAATTGAAATGGGGCAATTTTTGACGAAGATATGGCCATTTATTTCAAGGTAGACCCTATTTAATGCTTTCAATATATTTTCTATTTATCAGAATATCCCTTAATATCTTTCTTAGATGAGTCGGAAGTCAAATTATTTTAATGCAGTTTTGTTCCAAAGATCAAGCGAACTCTAAAAACACCTATATAATTGAAATTGGGCAATTTTAGATGAAGATATGGCCATTTATTTCAAGGTAGACCCTATTTAATGCTTTCCATATATTTTCTATTTATCGAATATCCCTTTATATCTTTCTTGGGTGAGTCGGAAGTCAAATTATTTTAATGCAGTTTTGTTTCAAAGATTAAGCGAATTCTAAAAACACCTTTATAATTGAAGTGGTGCAATTTTTGACGAAGATATGGCCATTTATTTCAAGGTAGACCCTATTTAATGCTTTCCATATATTTTCTATTTATCGAAGAATATCCCTTAATATCTTTCTTAGATGAGTCGGAAGTCAAATTATTTTAATGCAGTTTTGTTTCAAAGATCGAGCGAATTCTAAAAACACCTTTATAATTGAAATGGGGCAATTTTTGACGAAGATATGGCCATTTATTTCAAGGTAGACCCTATTTAATGCTTTCCATATATTTTCTATTTATCGAAGAATATCCCTTAATATCTTTCTTAGATGAGTCGGAAGTCAAATTATTTTAATGCAGTTTTGTTCCAAAGATCAAGTGAATTCTAAAAACACCTTTATAATTGAAATGGGGCAATTTTTGACGAAGATATGGCCATTTATTTCAAGGTAGACCCTATTTAATGCTTTCCATATATTTTCTATTTATCGAAGAATATCCCTTAATATCTTTCTTAGATGAGTCGGAAGTCAAATTATTTTAATGCAGTTTTGTTTCAAAGATCGAGCGAATTCTAAAAACACCTTTATAATTGAAATGGGGCAATTTTTGACGAAGATATGGCCATTTATTTCAAGGTAGACCCTATTTAATGCTTTCAATATATTTTCTATTTATCGAAGAATATCCCTTAATATCTTTCTTAGATGAGTCGGAAGTCAAATTATTTTAATGCAGTTTTGTTCCAAAGATCAAGTGAATTCTAAAAACACCTTTATAATTGAAATTGGGCAATTTTTAGATGAAGATATGGCCATTTATTTCAAGGTAGACCCTATTTAATGCTTTCCATATATTTTCTATTTATCAGAATATCCCATAATATCTTTCTTAGGTGAGTCGGAAGTCAAATTATTTTAATGCAGTTTTGTTTCAAAGATTAAGCGAATTCTAAAAACACCTTTATAATTGAAGTGGTGCAATTTTTGACGAAGATATGGCCATTTATTTCAAGGTAGACCCTATTTAATGCTTTCCATATATTTTCTATTTATCGAAGAATATCCCTTAATATCTTTCTTAGATGAGTCGGAAGTCAAATTATTTTAATGCAGTTTTGTTTCAAAGATCAAGTGAATTCTAAAAACACCTTTATAATTGAAATGGGGCAATTTTTGACGAAGATATGGCCATTTATTTCAAGGTAGACCCTATTTAATGCTTTCCATATATTTTCTATTTATCGAAGAATTTCCCTTAATATCTTTCTTAGATGAGTCGGAAGTCAAATTATTTTAATGCAGTTTTGTTTCAAAGATTAAGCGAATTCTAAAAACACCTTTATAATTGAAGTGGGGCAATTTTTGACGAAGATATGGCCATTTATTTCAAGGTAGACCCTATTTAATGCTTTCCATATATTTTCTATTTATCGAAGAATATCCCTTAATATCTTTCTTAGATGAGTCGGAAGTCAAATTATTTTAATGCAGTTTTGTTTCAAAGATCGAGCGAATTCTAAAAACACCTTTATAATTGAAATGGGGCAATTTTTGACGAAGATATGGCCATTTATTTCAAGGTAGACCCTATTTAATGCTTTCCATATATTTTCTATTTATCAGAATATCCCTTTAATATCTTTCTTAGGTGAGTCGGAAGTCAAATTATTTTAATGCAGTTTTGTTCCAAAGATCGAATGAATTCTAAAAACACCTTTATAATTGAAATGGGGAAATTTTTACGAAGATATGGCCATTTATTTCAAGGTAGACCCTATTTAATGCTTTCCATATATTTTCTATTTATCGAAGAATATCCCTTAATATCTGTCTTAGATGAGTCGGAAGTCAAATTATTTTAATGCAGTTTTGTTCCAAAGATTAAGCGAATTCTAAAAACACCTTTATAATTGAAGTGGTGCAATTTTTGACGAAGATATGGCCATTTATTTCAAGGTAGACCCTATTTAATGCTTTCAATATATTTTCTATTTATCAAATATCCCTTAATATCTTTCTTAGATGAGTCGGAAGTCAAATTATTTTAATGCAGTTTTGTTCCAAAGATTGAGTGAATTCTAAAAACACCTTTATAATTGAAATGGGGCAATTTTTGACGAAGATATGGCCATTTATTTCAAGGTTGACCCTATTTAATGCTTTCCATATATTTTCTATTTATCGAAGAATATCCCTTAATATCTTTCTTAGATGAGTCGGAAGTCAAATTGTTTTAATGCAGTTTTGTTCCAAAGATTGAGTGAATTCTAAAAACACCTTTATAATTGAAGTGGGGCAATTTTTGACGAAGATATGGCTATTTATTTCAAGGTAGACCCTATTTAATGCTTTCCATATATTTTCTATTTATCGAAGAATATCCCTTAATATCTTTTTTAGATGAGTCGGAAGTCAAATTATTTTAATGCAGTTTTGTTTCAAAGATTAAGCGAATTCTAAAAACACCTTTATAATTAAATTGGGGCAATTTTTGACGAAGATATGGCCATTTATTTCAAGGTAGACCCTATTTAATGCTTTCAATATATTTTCTATTTATCAAGAATATCCCTTAATATCTTTCTTAGATGAGTCGGAAGTCAAATTATTTTAATGCAGTTTTGTTCCAAAGATCGAGTGAATTCTAAAAACACCTTTATAATTGAAATGGGGCAATTTTTGACGAAGATATGGCCATTTATTTCAAGGTAGACCCTATTTAATGCTTTCCATATATTTTCTATTTATCAAAGAATATCCCTTAATATCTTTCTTAGATGAGTCGGAAGTCAAATTATTTTAATGCAGTTTTGTTTCAAAGATTAAGCGAATTCTAAAAACACCTTTATAATTGAAGTGGGGCAATTTTTGACGAAGATATGGCCATTTATTTCAAGGTAGACCCTATTTAATGCTTTCCATATATTTTCTATTTATCGAAGAATATCCTTTAATATCTGTCTTAGATGAGTCGGAAGTCAAATTATTTTAATGCAGTTTTGTTTCAAAGATTAAGCGAATTCTAAAAACACCTTTATAATTGAAGTGTTGCAATTTTTGACGAAGATATGGCCATTTATTTCAAGGTAGACCCTATTTAATGCTTTCAATATATTTTCTATTTATCAGAATATCCCTTAATATCTTTCTTAGATGAGTCGGAAGTCAAATTATTTTAATGCAGTTTTGTTCCAAAGATTGAGTGAATTCTAAAAACACCTTTATAATTGAAATGGGGCAATTTTTGACGAAGATATGGCTATTTATTTCAAGGTAGACCCTATTTAATGCTTTCCATATATTTTCTATTTATCGAAGAATATCCCTTAATATCTTTCTTAGATGAGTCGGAAGTCAAATTATTTTAATGCAGTTTTGTTCCAAAGATCGAGTGAATTCTAAAAACACCTTTATAATTGGAATGGGGCAATTTTTGACGAAGATATGGCCATTTATTTCAAGGTAGACCCTATTTAATGCTTTCCATATATTTTCTATTTATCGAAGAATATCCCTTTAATATCTGTCTTAGATGAGTCGGAAGTCAAATTATTTTAATGCAGTTTTGTTTCAAAGATTAAGCGAATTCTAAAAACACCTTTATAATTGAAGTGGGGCAATTTTTGACGAAGATATGGCCATTTATTTCAAGGTAGACCCTATTTAATGCTTTCCATATATTTTCTATTTATCGAATATCCCTTAATATCTTTCTTAGATGAGTCGGAAGTCAAATTATTTTAATGCAGTTTTGTTCCAAAGATTGAGTGAATTCTAAAAACACCTTTATAATTGAAATGGGGCAATTTTTGACGAAGATATGGCCATTTATTTCAAGGTAGACCCTATTTAATGCTTTCCATATATTTTCTATTTATCGAATATCCTTTAATATCTTTCTTAGATGAGTCGGAAGTCAAATTATTTTAATGCAGTTTTGTTCCAAAGATCGAGTGAATTCTAAAAACACCTTTATAATTGAAATGGGGCAATTTTTGACGAAGATATGGCCATTTATTTCAAGGTTGACCCTATTTAATGCTTTCCATATATTTTCTATTTATCGAAGAATATCCCTTAATATCTGTCTTAGATGAGTCGGAAGTCAAATTATTTTAATGCAGTTTTGTTCCAAAGATTAAGCGAATTCTAAAAACACCTTTATAATTGAAGTGGGGCAATTTTTGACGAAGATATGGCCATTTATTTCAAGGTAGACCCTATTTAATGCTTTCCATATATTTTCTATTTATCGAATATCCCTTAATATCTTTCTTAGATGAGTCGGAAGTCAAATTATTTTAATGCAGTTTTGTTCCAAAGATCGAGTGAATTCTAAAAACACCTTTATAATTGAAATGGGGAAATTTTTGACGAAGATATGGCCATTTATTTAAGGTCTTTATTTTCCATATATTTTCTATTTATCGAAGAATATCCCTTAATATCTGTCTTAGATGAGTCGGAAGTCAAATTATTTTAATGCAGTTTTGTTTCAAAGATTAAGCGAATTCCAAAAACACCTTTATAATTGAAGTGGGGTGATTTTTGACGAAGATATGGCCATTTATTTCAAGGTAGACCCTATTTAATGCTTTCAATATATTTTCTATTTATCAAAAATCCCTTAATATCTTTCTTAGATGAGTCGGAAGTCAAATTATTTTAATGCAGATTTGTTTCAAAGATTAAGCGAATTCTAAAACACCTTTATAATTGAAATGGGGCAATTTTTGACGAAGATATGGCCATTTATTTCAAGGTAGACCCTATTTAATGCTTTCAATATATTTTCTATTTATCAAGAATATCCCTTAATATCTTTCTTAGATGAGTCGGAAGTCAAATTATTTTAATGCAGTTTTGTTCCAAAGATCGAGTGAATTCTAAAAACACCTTTATAATTGAAATGGGGAAATTTTTGACGAAGATATGGCCATTTATTTCAAGGTAGACCCTATTTAATGCTTTCATATATAATTTCTATTTATCGAAGAATATCCCTTAATTTCTTTCTTAGATGAGTCGGAAGTCAAATTATTTTAATGCAGTTTTGTTTCAAAGATTAAGCGAATTCTAAAAACACTTTTATAATTGAATGCGGGGCCATTTATTTCAAGGTAGACCCTATTTAATGCTTTCCATATATTTTCTATTTATCGAATTTCCCTTAATATCTTTCTTAGGTGAGTCGGAAGTCAAATTATTTTAATGCAGTTTTCTTCCAAAGATCGAGTGAATTCTAAAAACACCTTTATAATTGAAATGGGGCAATTTTTGACGAAGATATGGCCATTTATTTCAAGGTAGACCCTATTTAATGCTTTCCATATATTTTCTATTTATCGAAGAATATCCCTTAATATCTGTCTTAGATGAGTCGGAAGTCAAATTATTTTAATGCAGTTTTGTTTCAAAGATTAAGCGAATTCCAAAAACACCTTTATAATTGAAGTGGGGTGATTTTTGACGAAGATATGGCCATTTATTTCAAGGTAGACCCTATTTAATGCTTTCCATATATTTTCTATTTATCGAAGAATATCCCTTAATATCTGTCTTAGATGAGTCGGAAGTCAAATTATTTTAATGCAGTTTTGTTTCGAAGATTAAGCGAATTCTAAAAACACCTTTATAATTGAAGTGGGGCAATTTTTGACGAAGATATGGCCATTTATTTCAAGGTAGACCCTATTTAATGCTTTCCATATATTTTCTATTTATCGAAGAATATCCCTTAATATCTTTCTTAGATGAGTCGGAAGTCAAATTATTTTAATGCAGTTTTGTTTCAAAGATTGAGCGAATTCTAAAAACACCTTTATAATTGAAGTGGGGCAATTTTTGACGAAGATATGGCCATTTATTTCAAGGTAGACCCTATTTAATGCTTTCCATATATTTTCTATTTATCAAGAATATCCCTTAATATCTTTCTTAGGTGAGTCGGAAGTCAAATTATTTTAATGTAGTTTTCTTCCAAAGATCGAGTGAATTCTAAAAACACCTTTATAATTGAAATGGGGAAATTTTTGACGAAGATATGGCCATTTATTTCAAGGTAGACCCTATTTAATGCTTTCCATATATTTTCTATTTATCGAAGAATATCCCTTAATATCTTTCTTAGATGAGTCGGAAGTCAAATTATTTTAATGCAGTTTTGTTCCAAAGATCGAGTGAATTCTAAAAACACCTTTATAATTGAAATGGGGAAATTTTTGACGAGGATATGGCCATTTATTTCAAGGTAGACCCTATTTAATGCTTTCCATATATTTTCTATTTATCGAAGAATATCCCTTAATATCTGTCTTAGATGAGTCGGAAGTCAAATTATTTTAATGCAGTTTTGTTTCAAAGATTAAGCGAATTCCAAAAACACCTTTATAATTGAAGTGGGGTGATTTTTGACGAAGATATGGCCATTTATTTCAAGGTAGACCCTATTTAATGCTTTCCATATATTTTCTATTTATCGAAGAATATCCCTTAATATCTGTCTTAGATGAGTCGGAAGTCAAATTATTTTAATGCAGTTTTGTTTCGAAGATTAAGCGAATTCTAAAAACACCTTTATAATTGAAGTGGGGCAATTTTTGACGAAGATATGGCCATTTATTTCAAGGTAGACCCTATTTAATGCTTTCCATATATTTTCTATTTATCGAAGAATATCCCTTAATATCTTTCTTAGATGAGTCGGAAGTCAAATTATTTTAATGCAGTTTTGTTTCAAAGATTGAGCGAATTCTAAAAACACCTTTATAATTGAAGTGGGGCAATTTTTGACGAAGATATGGCCATTTATTTCAAGGTAGACCCTATTTAATGCTTTCCATATATTTTCTATTTATCGAATATCCCTTAATATCTTTCTTAGGTGAGTCGGAAGTCAAATTATTTTAATGTAGTTTTCTTCCAAAGATCGAGTGAATTCTAAAAACACCTTTATAATTGAAATGGGGAAATTTTTGACGAAGATATGGCCATTTATTTCAAGGTTGACCCTATTTAATGCTTTCCATATATTTTCTATTTATCGAAGAATATCCCTTAATATCTGTCTTAGATGAGTCGGAAGTCAAATTATTTTAATGCAGTTTTCTTCCAAATATTAAGCGAATTCTAAAAACACCTTTATAATTGAAGTGGTGCAATTTTTGACGAAGATATGGCCATTTATTTCAAGGTAGACCCTATTCAATGCTTTCAATATATTTTCTATTTATCGAAGAATATCCCTTAATATCTTTCTTAGATGAGTCGGAAGTCAAATTATTTTAATGTAGTTTTGTTCCAAAGATTGAGTGAATTCTAAAAACACCTTTATAATTGAAATGGGGCAATTTTTGACGAAGATATGGCCATTTATTTTAAGGTTGACCCTATTTAATGCTTTCCATATATTTTCTATTTATCGAAGAATATCCCTTAATATCTTTCTTAGATGAGTCGGAAGTCAAATTGTTTTAATGCAGTTTTGTTCCAAAGATTGAGTGAATTCTAAAAACACCTTTATAATTGAAGTGGGCCAATTTTTGACGAAGATATGGCCATTTATTTCAAGGTAGACCCTATTTAATGCTTTCCATATATTTTCTATTTATCGAAGAATATCCCTTAATATCTTTCTTAGATGAGTCGGAAGTCAAACTATTTTAATGCAGTTTTGTTTCAATGATTAAGCAAATTCTAAAAACACCTCTATAATTGAAGTGGGGCAATTTTTGACGAAGATATGGCCATTTATTTCAAGGTAGACCCTATTTAATGCTTTCCATATATTTTCTATTTATCGAAGAATATCCCTTAATATCTTTCTTAGATGAGTCGGAAGTCAAATTATTTTAATGCACTTTTGTTCCAAAGATCAAGTTAATTCTAAAAACACCTTTATAATTGAAATGGGGCAATTTTTGACGAAGATATGGCCATTTATTTCAAGGTAGACCCTATTTAATGCTTTCCATATATTTTCTATTTATCAGAATATCCCTTAATATCTTTCTTAGATGAGTCGGAAGTCAAATTATTTTAATGCAGTTTTGTTCCAAAGATCAAGTGAATTCTAAAAACACCTTTATAATTGAAATGGGGAAATTTTTGACGAAGATATGGCCATTTATTTCAAGGTTGACCCTATTTAATGCTTTCCATATATTTTCTATTTATCAAAGAATATCCCTTAATATCTGTCTTCGATGAGTCGGAAGTCAAATTATTTTAATGCAGTTTTGTTCCAAAGATTAAGCGAATTCTAAAAACACCTTTATAATTGAAGTGGTGCAATTTTTGACGAAGATATGGCCACTTATTTCAAGGTAGACCCTATTTAATGCTTTCAATATATTTTCTATTTATCGAATATCCCTTAATATCTTTCTTAGATGAGTCGGAAGTCAAATTATTTTAATGCAGTTTTGTTCCAAAGATCGAGCGAATTCTTAAAACACCTTTATAATTGAAATGGGGAAATTTTTGACGAAGATATGGCCATTTATTTCAAGGTAGACCCTATTTAATGCTTTCCATATATTTTCTATTTATCGAAGAATATCCCTTAATATCTTTCTTAGATGAGTCGGAAGTCAAATTATTTTAATGCAGTTTTGTTTCAAAGATTAAGCGAATTCCAAAAACACCTTTATAATTGAAGTGGGGTGATTTTTGACGAAGATATGGCCATTTATTTCAAGGTAGACCCTATTTAATGCTTTCAATATATTTTCTATTTATCGAATATCCCTTAATATCTTTCTTAGATGAGTCGGAAGTCAAATTATTTTAATGTAGTTTTGTTTCAAAGATTAAGCGAATTCTAAAAACACCTTTATAATTGAAGTGGTGCAATTTTTGACGAAGATATGGCCATTTATTTCAAGGTAGACCCTATTTAATGCTTTCCATATATTTTCTATTTATCGAAGAATATCCCTTAATATCTTTTTTAGATGAGTCGGAAGTCAAATTATTTTAATGCAGTTTTGTTTCAAAGATTAAGCGAATTCTAAAAACACCTTTATAATTGAAGTGGTGCAATTTTTGACGAAGATATGGCCATTTATTTCAAGGTAGACCCTATTTAATGCTTTCAATATATTTTCTATTTATCGAATATCCCTTAATATCTTTCTTAGATGAGTCGGAAGTCAAATTATTTTAATGCAGTTTTGTTCCAAAGATCGAGTGAATTCTAAAAACACCTTTATAATTGAAATGGGGAAATTTTTGACGAAGATATGGCCATTTATTTCAAGGTAGACCCTATTTAATGCTTTATATATAATTTCTATTTATCGAAGAATATCCCTTAATATCTTTCTTAGATGAGTCGGAAGTCAAATTATTTTAATGCAGTTTTGTTTCAAAGATTAAGCGAATTCTAAAAACACTTTTATAATTGAAGTGGGGCCATTTATTTCAAGGTAGACCCTATTTAATGCTTTCCATATATTTTCTATTTATCGAATATCCCTTAATATCTTTCTTAGATGAGTCGGAAGTCAAATTATTTTAATGCAGTTTTCTTCCAAAGATCGAGTGAATTCTAAAAAACACCTTTATAATTAAAATGGGGCAATTTTCGACGAAGATATGGCCATTTATTTCAAGGTAGACCCTATTTAATGCTTTCCATATATTTTCTATTTATCGAAGAATATCCCTTAATATCTGTCTTAGATGAGTGGGAAGTCAAATTATTTAATGCAGTTTTATTCAAGAGATTAAGCGAATTCCAAAAACACCTTTATAATTGAAGTGGGGTGATTTTTGACGAAGATATGGCCATTTATTTCAAGGTAGACCCTATTTAATGCTTTCCATATATTTTCTATTTATCGAAGAATATCCCTTAATATCTTTTTTAGATGAGTCGGAAGTCAAATTATTTTAATGCAGTTTTGTTTCGAAGATTAAGCGAATTCTAAAAACACCTTTATAATTGAAGTGGGGCAATTTTTGACGAAGATATGGCCATTTATTTCAAGGTAGACCCTATTTAATGCTTTCCATATATTTTCTATTTATCGAAGAATATCCCTTAATATCTTTTTTAGATGAGTCGGAAGTCAAATTATTTTAATGCAGTTTTGTTTCAAAGATTGAGCGAATTCTAAAAACACCTTTATAATTGAAATGGGGCAATTTTTGACGAAGATATGGCCATTTATTTCAAGGTAGACCCTATTTAATGCTTTCCATATATTTTCTATTTATCGAATATCCCTTAATATCTTTCTTAGGTGAGTCGGAAGTCAAATTATTTTAATGTAGTTTTCTTCCAAAGATCGAGTGAATTCTAAAAACACCTTTATAATTGAAATGGGGAAATTTTTGACGAAGATATGGCCATTTATTTCAAGGTTGACCCTATTTAATGCTTTCCATATATTTTCTATTTATCGAAGAATATCCCTTAATATCTGTCTTAGATGAGTCGGAAGTCAAATTATTTTAATGCAGTTTTCTTCCAAATATTAAGCGAATTCTAAAAACACCTTTATAATTGAAGTGGTGCAATTTTTGACGAAGATATGGCCATTTATTTCAAGGTAGACCCTATTCAATGCTTTCAATATATTTTTTATTTATCGAATATCCCTTAATATCTTTCTTAGATGAGTCGGAAGTCAAATTATTTTAATGCAGTTTTGTTCCAAAGATTGAGTGAATTCTAAAAACACCTTTATAATTGAAATGGGGCAATTTTTGACGAAGATATGGCCATTTATTTTAAGGTTGACCCTATTTAATGCTTTCCATATATTTTCTATTTATCGAAGAATATCCCTTAATATCTTTCTTAGATGAGTCGGAAGTCAAATTGTTTTAATGCAGTTTTGTTCCAAAGATTGAGTGAATTCTAAAAACACCTTTATAATTGAAGTGGGGCAATTTTTGACGAAGATATGGCCATTTATTTCAAGGTAGACCCTATTTACTGCTTTCCATATATTTTCTATTTATCGAAGAATATCCCTTAATATCTTTCTTAGATGAGTCGGAAGTCAAACTATTTTAATGCAGTTTTGTTTCAAAGTTTAAGCGAATTCTAAAAACACCTTTGTAATTGAAGTGGGGCAATTTTTGACGAAGATATGGCCATTTATTTCAAGGTAGACCCTATTTAATGCTTTCCATATATTTTCTATTTATCGAATATCCCTTAATATCTTTCTTAGATGAGTCGGAAGTCAAATTATTTTAATGCAGTTTTGTTCCAAAGATCAAGTGAATTCTAAAAACACCTTTATAATTGAAATTGGGCAATTTTAGATGAAGATATGGCCATTTATTTCAAGGTAGACCCTATTTTATGCTTTACATATATTTTCTATTAATCGAAGAATATCCCTTAATATCTTTTTTAGATGAGTCGGAAGTCAAATTATTTTAATGCAGTTTTGTTTCAAATATTGAGCGAATTCTAAAAACACCTTTATAATTGAAGTGGGGCAATTTTTGACGAAGATATGGCCATTTATTTCAAGGTAGACCCTATTTAATGCTTTCCATGTATTTTCTATTTATCGAATATCCCTTAATATCTTTCTTAGGTGAGTCGGAAGTCAAATTATTTTAATGTAGTTTTCTTCCAAAGATCGAGTGAATTCTAAAAACACCTTTATAATTGAAATGGGGCAATTTTTGACGAAGATATGGCCATTTATTTCAAGGTAGACCCTATTTAATGCTTTCCATATATTTTCTATTTATCGAAGAATATCCCTTAATATCTGTCTTAGATGAGTCGGAAGTCAAATTATTTTAATGCAGTTTTGTTCCAAAGGTTAAGCGAATTCTAAAAACACCTTTATAATTGAAGTGGTGCAATTTTTGACGAAGATATGGCCATTTATTTCAAGGTAGACCCTATTCAATGCTATCAATATATTTTCTATTTATCGAAGAATATCCCTTAATATCTTTCTTAGATGAGTCGGAAGTCAAATTATTTTAATGCAGTTTTGTTCCAAAGATTGAGTGAATTCTAAAAACACCTTTATAATTGAAGTGGGGCAATTTTTGACGAAGATATGGCCATTTATTTCAAGGTAGACCCTATTTAATGCTTTCCATATATTTTCTATTTATCGAAGAATATCCCTTAATATCTTTCTTAGATGAGTCGGAAGTCAAACTATTTTAATGCAGTTTTGTTCCAAAGGTTAAGCAAATTCTAAAAACACCTCTATAACTGAAGTGGGGCAATTTTTGACGAAGATATGGCCATTTATTTCAAGGTAGACCCTATTTAATGCTTTCCATATATTTTCTATTTATCGAAGAATATCCCTTAATATCTTTCTTAGATGAGTCGGAAGTCAAATTATTTTAATGCACTTTTGTTCCAAAGATCAAGTAAATTCCAAAAACACCTTTATAATTGAAATGGGGCAATTTTTGACGAAGATATGGCCATTTATTTCAAGGTAGACCCTATTTAATGCTTTCCATATATTTTCTATTTATCGAATATCCCTTAATATCTTTCTTAGATGAGTCGGAAGTCAAATTATTTTAATGCAGTTTTGTTCCAAAGATCAAGTGAATTCTAAAAACACCTTTATAATTGAAATTGGGCAGTTTTAGATGAAGATATGGCCATTTATTTCAAGGTAGACCCTATTTTATGCTTTACATATATTTTCTATTTATCGAAGAATATCCCTTAATATCTTTTTTAGATGAGTCGGAAGTCAAATTATTTTAATGCAGTTTTGTTTCAAATATTGAGCGAATTCTAAAAACACCTTTATAATTGAAGTGGGGCAATTTTTGACGAAGATATGGCCATTTATTTCAAGGTAGACCCTATTTAATGCTTTCCATGTATTTTCTATTTATCGAATATCCCTTAATATCTTTCTTAGGTGAGTCGGAAGTCAAATTATTTTAATGTAGTTTTCTTCCAAAGATCGAGTGAATTCTAAAAACACCTTTATAATTGAAATGGGGCAATTTTTGACGAAGATATGGCCATTTATTTCAAGGTTGACCCTATTTAATGCTTTCCATATATTTTCTATTTATCGAAGAATATCCCTTAATATCTGTCTTAGATGAGTCGGAAGTCAAATTATTTTAATGCAGTTTTGTTCCAAAGGTTAAGCGAATTCTAAAAACACCTTTATAATTGAAGTGGTGCAATTTTTGACGAAGATATGGCCATTTATTTCAAGGTAGACCCTATTCAATGCTATCAATATATTTTCTATTTATCGAAGAATATCCCTTAATATCTTTCTTAGATGAGTCGGAAGTCAAATTATTTTAATGCAGTTTTGTTCCAAAGATTGAGTGAATTCTAAAAACACCTTTATAATTGAAGTGGGGCAATTTTTGACGAAGATATGGCCATTTATTTCAAGGTAGACCCTATTTAATGCTTTCCATATATTTTCTATTTATCGAAGAATATCCCTTAATATCTTTTTTAGATGAGTCAGAAGTCAAATTATTTTAATGCAGTTTTGTTTCAAAGATTAAGCGAATTCTAAAAACACCTTTATAATTAAATTGGGGCAATTTTTGACGAAGATATGGCCATTTATTTCAAGGTAGACCCTATTTAATGCTTTCCATATATTTTCTATTTATCGAGAATCTCCCTTAATATCTTTCTTAGATGAGTCGGAAGTCAAATTATTTTAATGCAGTTTTATTCCAAAGATCGAGTGAATTCTAAAAAC
This sequence comes from Drosophila grimshawi, assembly GCF_018153295.1. Classification (NCBI taxonomy): domain Eukaryota; kingdom Metazoa; phylum Arthropoda; class Insecta; order Diptera; family Drosophilidae; genus Drosophila; species Drosophila grimshawi. Next base: position 20,342 of record NW_025063535.1, read on the forward strand.
ACCTTTATAATTGAAATGGGGCAATTTTTGACGAAGATATGGCCATTTATTTCAAGGTAGACCCTATTTAATGCTTTCCATATATTTTCTATTTATCAAAGAATCACCCTTAATATCTTTTTTAGATGAGTCGGAAGTCAAATTATTTTAATGCAGTTTTGTTCCAAAGATCGAGCGAATTCTAAAAACACCTTTATAATTGGAATGGGGCAATTTTTGACGAAGATATGGCCATTTATTTCAAGGTAGACCCTATTTAATGCTTTCCATATATTTTCTATTTATCGAAGAATATCCCTTAATATCTTTCTTAGATGAGTCGGAAGTCAAATTATTTTAATGCAGTTTTGTTCCAAAGGTTAAGCGAATTCTAACAACACCTTTATAATTGAAATGGGGCAATTTTTGACGAAGATATGGCTATTTATTTCAAGGTAGACCCTATTTAATGCTTTCCATATATTTTCTATTTATCGAATATCCCTTTATATCTTTCTTGGGTGAGTCGGAAGTCAAATTATTTTAATGCAGTTTTGTTTCAAAGATCAAGTGAATTCTAAAAACACCTTTATAATTGAAATGGGGCAATTTTTGACGAAGATATGGCCATTTATTTCAAGGTAGACCCTATTTAATGCTTTCCATATATTTTCTATTTATCGAAGAATATCCCTTAATATCTTTCTTAGATGAGTCGGAAGTCAAATTATTTTAATGCAGTTTTGTTCCAAAGATCAAGTTAATTCCAAAAACACCTTTATAATTGAAATGGGGCAATTTTTGACGAAGATATGGCCATTTATTTCAAGGTAGACCCTATTTAATGCTTTCCATATATTTTCTATTTATCGAAGAATATCCCTTAATATCTTTCTTAGATGAGTCGGAAGTCAAATTATTTTGATGCAGTTTTGTTCCAAAGGTTAAGCGAATTCTAAAAACACCTTTATAATTGAAATATGCAATTTTTGACGAAGATATGGCTATTTATTTCAAGGTAGACCCTATTTAATGCTTTCCATATATTTTCTATTTATCGAAGAATATCCCTTAATATCTTTCTTAGGTGAGTCGGAAGTCAAATTATTTTAATGCAGTTTTGTTTCAAAGATTGAGTGAATTCTAAAAACACCTTTATAATTGAAATGGGGCAATTTTTGACGAAGATATGGCCATTTATTTCAAGGTAGACCCTATTTAATGCTTTCCATATATTTTCTATTTATCGAAGAATATCCCTTAATATCTTTCTTAGATGAGTCGGAAGTCAAATTGTTTTAATGCAGTTTTGTTTCAAAGATCAAGTGAATTCTAAAAACACCTTTATAATTGAAATGGGGCAATTTTTGACGAAGATATGGCCATTTATTTCAAGGTAGACCCTATTTAATGCTTTCCATATATTTTCTATTTATCGAAGAATATCCCTTAATATCTTTCTTAGATGAGTCGGAAGTCCAATTATTTTAATGCAGTTTTGTTCCAAAGATCAAGCGAATTCTAAAAACACCTTTATAATTGAAATTGGGGCAATTTTAGATGAAGATATGGCCATTTATTTCAAGGTAGACCCTATTTAATGCTTTCCATATATTTTCTATTTATCGAAGAATATCCCTTAATATCTTTCTTAGATGAGTCGGAATTCAAATTATTTTATTGCAGTTTTGTTCCAAAGATCAAGTGAATTCTAAAAACACCTTTATAATTGAAATGGGGCAATTTTTGACGAAGATATGGCCATTTATTTCAAGGTAGACCCTATTTAATGCTTTCCATATATTTTCTATTTATCGAAGAATATCCCTTAATATCTTTCTTAGATGAGTCGGAAGTCAAATTATTTTAATGCAGTTTTGTTTCAAAGATTAAATGAATTCTAAAAACACCTTTATAATTGAAGTGGGGCAATTTTTGACGAAGATATGGCCATTTATTTCAAGGTAGACCCTATTTAATGCTTTCCATATATTTTCTATTTATCGAAGAATATCCCTTAATATCTTTCTTAGATGAGTCGGAAGTCCAATTATTTTAATGCAGTTGTGTTCCAAAGATCAAGCGAATTCTAAAAACACCTTTATAATTGAAATTCGGCAATTTTAGATGAAGATATGGCCATTTATTTCAAGGTAGACCCTATTTAATGCTTTCCATATATTTTCTATTTATCGAAGAATATCCCTTAATATCTTTCTTAGATGAGTCGGAAGTCAAATTATTTTAATGCAGTTTTGTTCCAGAGATCAAGCGAATTCTAAAAACACCTTTATAATTGAAATGGGGCAATTTTTGATGAAGATATGGCCATTTATTTCAAGGTAGACCCTATTTAATGCTTTCCATATATTTTCTATTTATCGAAGAATATCCCTTAATATCTTTCTTAGATGAGTCGGAAGTCAAATTGTTTTAATGCAGTTTTGTTCCAAAGATTGAGTGAATTCTAAAAACACCTTTATATATGAAATGGGGCAATTTTTGACGAAGATATGGCCATTTATTTCAAGGTTGACCCTATTTAATGCTTTCCATATATTTTCAATTTATCGAAGAATTTCCCTTAATATCTTTCTTAGATGAGTCGGAAGTCAAATTATTTTAATGCAGTTTTGTTTCAAAGATTAAATGAATTCTAAAAACACCTTTATAATTGAAGTGGTGCAATTTTTGACGAAGATATGGCCATTTATTTCAAGGTAGACCCTATTTAATGTTTTCAATATATTTTCTATTTATCGAATATCCCTTAATATCTTTCTTAGATGAGTCGGAAGTCAAATTATTTTAATGCAGTTTTGTTCCAAAGATCAAGTGAATTTTAAAAACACCTTTATAATTGAAATGGGGAAATTTTTGACGAAGATATGGCCATTTATTTCAAGGTAGACCCTATTTAATGCTTTCCATATATTTTCTATTTATCGAAGAATATCCCTTAATATCTTTCTTAGATGAGTCGGAAGTCAAATTATTTTAATGCAGTTTTGTTCCAAAGATCGAGCGAATTCTAAAAACACCTTTATAATTGAAGTGGTGCAATTTTTGACGAAGATATGGCCATTTATTTCAAGGTAGACCCTATTTAATGCTTTCAATATATTTTCTAGATATCGAATATCCCTTAATATCTTTCTTAGATGAGTCGAAAGTCCAATTATTTTAATGCAGTTTTGTTCCTAAGATCGAGCGAATTCTAAAAACACCTTTATAATTGAAATGGGGCAATTTTTGACGAAGATATGGCCATTTATTTCAAGGTAGACCCTATTTAATGCTTTCCATATATTTTCTATTTATCGAAGAATATCCCTTAATATCTTTCTTAGATGAGTCGGAATTCAAATTATTTTAATGCAGTTGTGTTCCAGAGATCAAGCGAATTCTAAAAACACCTTTATAATTGAATTTCGGCAATTTTAGATGAAGATATGGCCATTTATTTCAAGGTAGACCCTATTTAATGCTTTCCATATATTTTCTATTTATCGAATATCCCTTAATATCTTTCTTAGGTGAGTCGGAAGTCAAATTGTTTTAATGCAGTTTTGTTCCAAAGATTGAGTGAATTCTAAAAACACCTTTATATTTGAAATGGGGCAATTTTTGACGAAGATATGGCCATTTATTTCAAGGTAGACCCTATTTAATGCTTTCCATATATTTTCTATTTATCGAAGAATATCCCTTAATATCTTTCTTAGATGAGTCGGAAGTCAAATTATTTTAATGCAGTTTTGTTTCAAAGATCGAGTGAATTCTAAAAACACCTTTATAATTGAAATGGGGCAATTTTTGACGAAGATATGGCCATTTATTTCAAGGTAGACCCTATTTAATGCTTTCCATATATTTTCTATTTATCGAAGAATATCCCTTAATATCTTTCTTAGATGAGTCGGAAGTCAAATTATTTTAATGCAGTTTTGTTCCAAAGATCAAGTGAATTCTAAAAACACCTTTATAATTGAAATGGGGCAATTTTTGACGAAGATATGGCCATTTATTTGTCTATTTAATGCTTTCCATATATTTTCTATTTATCGAAGAATATCCCTTAATATCTTTCTTAGATGAGTCGGAAGTCAAATTATTTTAATGCAGTTTTGTTCCAAAGATCAAGCGAATTCTAAAAACACCTCTATAATTGAAATTGGGCAATTTTAGATGAAGATATGGCCATTTATTTCAAGGTAGACCCTATTTAATGCTTTCAATATATTTTCTATTTATCGAATATCCCTTAATATCTTTCTTAGATGAGTCGGAAGTCAAATTATTTTAATGCAGTTTTGTTCCAAAGAACAAGTGAATTCTAAAAACACCTTTATAATTTAAATTGGGCAATTTTAGATGAAGATATGGCCATTTATTTCAAGGTAGACCCTATTTAATGCTTTCCATATATTTTCTATTTATCGAAGAATATCCCTTAATATCTTTCTTAGATGAGTCGGAAGTCAAATTATTTTAATGCAGTTTTGTTCCAAAGATCGAGTGAATTCTAAAAGCACCTTTATAATTGAAATGGGGCAATTTTTGACGAAGATATGGCCATTTATTTCAAGGTAGACCCTATTTAATGCTTTCCATATATTTTCTATTTATCGAAGAATATCCCTTAATATCTTTCTTAGATGAGTCGGAAGTCAAATTATTTTAATGCAGTTTTGTTTCAAAGATTAAGCGAATTCTAAAAACACCTTTATAATTGAAATGGGGCAATTTTTGACGAAGATATGGCCATTTATTTCAAGGTAGACCCTATTTAATGCTTTCCATATATTTTCTATTTATCGAAGAATATCCCTTAATATCTTTCTTAGATGAGTCGGAAGTCAAATTATTTTAATGCAGTTTTGTTCCAAAGAACAAGTGAATTCTAAAAACACCTTTATAATTGAAATGGGGCAATTTTTGACGAAGATATGGCCATTTATTTCAAGGTAGACACTATTTAATGCTTTCCATATATTTTCTATTTATCGAAGAATATCCCTTAATATCTTTTTTAGATGAGTCGGAAGTCAAATTATTTTAATGCAGTTTTGTTTCAAAGATTAAGCGAATTCTAAAAACACCTTTATAATTGAAGTGGGGCAATTTTTGACGAAGATATGGCCATTTATTTCAAGGTAGACCCTATTTAATGCTTTCCATATATTTTCTATTTATCGAATATCCCTTAATATCTTTCTTAGGTGAGTCGGAAGTCAAATTATTTTAATACAGTTTTGTTCCAAAGATCGAGTGAATTCTAAAAACACCTTTATAATTGAAATGGGGCAATTTTTGACGAAGATATGGCCATTTATTTCAAGGTAGACCCTATTTAATGCTTTCCATATATTTTCTATTTATCGAAGAATATCCCTTAATATCTTTCTTAGATGAGTCGGAAGTCAAATTATTTTAATGCAGTTTTGTTTCAAAGATTAAGCGAATTCTAAAAACACCTTTATAATTGAAGTGGGGCAATTTTTGACGAAGATATGGCCATTTATTTCAAGGTAGACCCTATTTAATGCTTTCCATATATTTTCTATTTATCGAAGAATATCCCTTAATATCTTTCTTAGATGAGTCGGAAGTCAAATTATTTTAATGCAGTTTTGTTCCAAAGATCAAGTGAATTTTAAAAACACCTTTATAATTGAAATGGGGCAATTTTTGACGAAGATATGGCCATTTATTTCATGCTTTCCATATATTTTCTATTTATCGAAGAATATCCCTTAATATCTTTCTTAGATGAGTCGGAAGTCAAATTATTTTAATGCAGTTTTGTTCCAAAGATCAAGCGAATTCTAAAAACACCTTTATAATTGAAATGGGGCAATTTTTGACGAAGATATGGCCATTTATTTCAAGGTAGACCCTATTTAATGCTTTCAATATATTTTCTATTTATCGAATATCCCTTAATATCTTTCTTAGATGAGTCGGAAGTCAAATTATTTTAATGCAGTTTTGTTCCAAAGATCGAGTGAATTCTAAAAACACCTTTATAATTGAAATGGGGCAATTTTTGACGAAGATATGGCCATTTATTTCAAGGTAGGCCCTATTTAATGCTTTCCATATATTTTCTATTTATCGAAGAATATCCCTTAATATCTTTCTTAGATGAGTCGGAAGTCAAATTATTTTAATGCAGTTTTGTTCCAAAGATCAAGTGAGTTCTAAAAACACCTTTATAATTGAAATGGGGCAATTTTTGACGAAGATATGGCCATTTATTTCATGCTTTCCATATATTTTCTATTTATCGAAGAATATCCCTTAATATCTTTCTTAGATGAGTCGGAAGTCAAATTATTTTAATGCAGTTTTGTTTCAAAGATCAAGCGAATTCTAAAAACACTTTTATAATTGAAATTGGGCAATTTTAGATGAAGATAGGGCCATTTATTTCAAGGTAGACCCTATTTAATGCTTTCAATATATTTTCTATTTATCGAATATCCCTTAATATCTTTCTTAGATGAGTCGGAAGTCAAATTATTTTAATGCAGTTTTGTTTCAAGGATCGAGCGAATTCTAAAAACACCTTTATAATTGAAATGGGGCAATTTTTGACGAAGATATGGCCATTTATTTCAAGGTAGACCCTATTTAATGCTTTCCATATATTTTCTATTTATAGAATATCCCTTAATATCTTTCTTAGATGAGTCGGAAGTCAAATTATTTTAATGCAGTTTTGTTCCAAAGATCAAGTGAATTCTAAAAACACCTTTATAATTGAAATTGGGCAATTTTAGATGAAGATATGGCCATTTATTTCAAGGTAGACCCTATTTAATGCTTTCCATATATTTTCTATTTATCGAAGAATATCCCTTAATATCTTTCTTAGATGAGTCGGAAGTCAAATTATTTTAATGCAGTTTTCTTCCAAAGATCGATTGAATTCTAAAAACACCTTTATAATTGAAATGGGGCAATTTTTGACGAAGATATGGCCATTTATTTCAAGGTAGACCCTATTTAATGCTTTCCATATATTTTCTATTTATCGAAGAATATCCCTTAATATCTTTTTTAGATGAGTCGGAAGTCAAATTATTTTAATGCAGTTTTGTTACAAAGATTAAGCGAATTCTAAAAACAACTTTATAATTGAAGTGGGGCAATTTTTGACGAAGATATGGCCATTTATTTCAAGGTAGACCCTATTTAATGCTTTCCATATATTTTCTATTTATCGAATATCCCTTAATATCTTTCTTAGGTGAGTCGGAAGTCAAATTATTTTAATGCAGTTTTCTTCCAAAGATCAAGCGAATTCTAAAAACACCTTTATAATTGAAATGGGGCTATTTTAGACGAAGATATGGTCATTTTAATTCAAGGTAGACCCTATTTAATGCTTTTCCATATATTTTCTATTTATCGAAGAATATCCCTTAATATCTTTCTTAGATGAGTCGGAAGTCAAATTATTTTAATGCAGTTTTGTTTCAAAGATTAAGCGAATTCTAAAACACCTTTATAATTGAAGTGGGGCAATTTTTGACGAAGATATGGCCATTTATTTCAAGGTAGACCCTATTTAATGCTTTCCATATATTTTCTATTTATCGAAGAATATCCCTTAATATCTTTCTTAGATGAGTCGGAAGTCAAATTATTTTAATGCAGTTTTGTTCCAAAGATCAAGTGAATTCTAAAAACACCTTTATAATTGAAATGGGGCAATTTTTGACGAAGATATGGCCATTCATTTCATGCTTTCCATATATTTTCTATTTATCGAAGAATATCCCTTAATATCTTTCTTAGATGAGTCGGAAGTCAAATTATTTTAATGCAGTTTTGTTTCAAAGATTAAGCGAATTCTAAAAACACCTTTATAATTGAAGTGGGGTAATTTTTGACGAAGATATGGCCATTTATTTCAAGGTAGACCCTATTTAATGCTTTCCATATATTTTCTATTTATCGAAGAATATCCCTTAATATCTTTCTTAGATGAGTCGGAAGTCAAATTATTTTAATGCAGTTATGTTCCGAAGATCAAGTGAATTCTAAAAACACCTCTATAATTGAAATGGGGCAATTTTTGACGAAGATATGGCCATTTATTTCAAGGTAGACCCTATTTAATGCTTTCCATATATTTTCTATTTATCGAAGAATATCCCTTAATATCTTTCTTAGATGAGTCGGAAGTCAAATTATTTTAATGCAGTTTTGTTCCAAAGATTGAGTGAATTCTAAAAACACCTTTATAATTGAAATTGGGCAATTTTAGATGAAGATATGGCCATTTATTTCAAGGTAGACACTATTTAATGCTTTCCATATATTTTCTATTTATCGAATATCCCTTAAGATCTTTCTTAGATGAGTCGGAAGTCAAATTATTTTAATGCAGTTTTCTTCCAAAGATCGAGTGATATCTAAAAACACGTTTATAATTGAAATGGGGCAATTTTTGACGAAGATATGGCCATTTATTTCAAGGTAGACCCTATTTAATGCTTTCCATATATTTTCTATTTATCGAAGAATATCCCTTAATATCTTTCTTAGATGAGTCGGAAGTCAAATTATTTTAATGCAGTTTTGTTTCAAAGGTTAAGCGAATTCTAAAAACACCTTTATAATTGAAGTGGGGCAATTTTTGACGAAGATATGGCCATTTATTTCAAGGTAGACCCTATTTAATGTTTTCCATATATTTTCTATTTATCGAAGAATATCCCTTAATATCTTTCTTAGATGAGTCGGAAGTCAAATTATTTTAATGCAGTTTTCTTCCAAAGATCGAGCGAATTCTAAAAG